>NC_081792.1:1732500-1775000 GCF_963082965.1 Carassius carassius
GTGGATGGGAATCACGGCTTTGAGAGTCAAAAAAAACGTACAGAAACAAAACCAAATAAAATCATGCAGCTCGTGACGACACATTGATGTGTAAAGACACGAAACGATCAGTCTGTGCCAGAAACTGAACAGTATTCATATAGTCTCTTACCTCTGATCCACGCAGTGTCCGAACTGTTTTGTGTTTTTTGTGTTATAGATATGAACATATGAGTTGTGTAAATAATGACAGGGTTTTCTTTTTGGGTCGAATGTTTCCTTTAAATTGTAGTATTACATTGCCACAAGGCACATCAGCCTTTTTTCACTATGGTGGGAAGAAAGCTCACTCCGGAAGGAGCCGGACCCTAAAATGGCCCTTCCCTTGATATGTGGGGCAGGAAATGTGTCACAGAGGGAGAAAGAGCCAGGATGGGCCTCCATCCATCCCCAGCAACAACAAACCGCAGCTGGAGCGCTCCTCAGCACCACACCCTGGAGAGGGATCACCAGCTGCTATTTGTGTCGATCTGCTGGAGGCCCAGAGAAGGAAACACTCACTGGCTTCACCAAACACACTTCCTGCCTGCTAGCGTCTCCACCAGTCTGTTCCAGTACAGTATAAAGTATCTTTACAGTAGAAACGAGCACTGGGTGTATACACTGGCTGCGTCCGTGTGTGTGTGTGTGTGTGTGTGTGTGTGTGTGTTTATGGCTGAAGCGAGTGACTCATTGTCCTGAGGGAGAGTGTGGAGATGTGTGTAGATGTGAGTTTTTGAGCAAGCAAGGGCAGGACGGCTGGAGAGATGTGAGGAGGGAAAGACCCAGGCCGTCTGCTACAACCAGCGCACTGAATGTCTCCTTCCACGTCGACCAGTGAGGAGCGCACTGACAGCACCCCTCTGCAGAAACCACACACTCCTACAGCCGTGCTGTGGTTATCATGGTGCTCGACAGAAAACCAACACAGGATTAAAATAGCTTGTGTAGCACACAGGAAGGGACAATATATATCGTTTTTCAAAGTTTTAAACATTTTTTGTCATTTTATTATTATTTTTTTTATATATATGTCTATATAGTTTTTCTTACGTTTTGGTTTTCTTAGATTATTTTCAATATTTTAGTACTTAAACTCTAACTTAAATCAATCAACATAAGAAGTGGCAAGTAATAAAAAAAAGTAAACTCTTAAAATTATTTTATTTTAGTTCAGTTAATGTGTATTTTATTCAAGCAGGTTAACTAAGAATCATTAAAACGTATGTTCTTTAAAATAAAGCTGAAATAGCATAAAATTAAATATTAAATAAAAACCTACACTAAACTAATTTAGAAATGTGGCCTTGGAAACTAACTGAAGTACTTTTAAGTTGAAGACACTACAATTACTCCGTGGAATTAAGAAATAACAATAAAACAAAAAATACTCTTAAATAGTAATAATTAAATAGTAATATTTAAAAATAAACAAACATTAAAGTGTAAAAAGTATATAATAAAATTAAATATTAAATAATATTTGAATAACTCTAAATTAATTAAATTTTTTTAATGATTTTAATTAATGAAAATAGAAAATAGAGCTATGGCTTTAAAGAAATGAACTTTCTGTCGTCATTTACTTATCCGTCGTTTGTACGACTTTCTTTGGAGCACAAAAGGAGTTTTAAATAATCTACCAATTGCTCTTTTCTCTTCAGTTGCAACGAATGAAGACTGAAGCTTCAAAAAGGGCACAAAAGCAACATAACAGTGTAGAAATATCCCAGAACGATGGCTTGTGCTGTCTCTCCTCACACACACACACACACACACACACCTGCCCAGACATGTTCCTGCTTCTAGAAACACCCTCAGTCACAACTCTTCCAGCTCCAGGACGCGTCTCTGTTGATTGTAAAATCATCTGGGATATTTTTCTACTTGTAGCGGTTGTAGTTCACCTGTCTGTTATGTGAGCTGCTGCTGTTCTGGAACGAGCTAACAGTGTTGAATGAGAAGTGTCTGGTCCTCTCCTGTGGGATTCATTCTTCGTTCTTTATAGTGTTGATCTGACTCTCTCTCACACATACATATATATAACCCGAGGGTTTGTTGATGTGTGTAACATGTATGACATGCGGTCACACGCCCATGAGACGACTCTACAGCGCTGGTGTAATTGAATGATGCACACTCTACACTGTTATTAAGATGATTCATGTAATGACAGCTCTGAAGCGCTGCTGGAGACACAAGTGTGCTTTCATGCAGGGTGTGGGTTCATGTCCGTTTCTCTTGCTTCTAGAAGTCTTTGAGCTCTTTTATTCTGACTTGTCTCTCACTAGACTCATCTCGAGCACATCACATCACAAGTGTAATGCTGTACCGGGTGTGCTACCGAGCACGTTTACTACACACGTATGGAGCTGACGCACTATCATAAGTGTTTTGTGAGGAACCACATGAACATAAGTATATTAATCGATAACCTGCACCTGTAATCATAATTTGCACAAAGGAGAACAAACGTTTTTGGTGTTTTACTTCCACTAGTGTTCAGTTCAGCTGGAAACTGCAGTGAATTGGATGTAGGTCGAGTCGGTTCTTCTATTGCACCTGTTTTGTAAAATTTTGGAAAACTTTATTTGACAATACATGTACTTATTTACTTAGTGTCTAAGAAAGTACTGGGCAGTTTTAGGTAACTACACGGGTTAAGGTAAGGTTTACAGGTAGGTTCAGGGTTAGTGCTTAATTATTAGCTAGTTACTCTAATAACTACATCGTATGTTCATGCAGAACAGGACTGTAAAATAAACGTTAGACGACACTGTTTCGCTCATTCTTGATGAGCTTTGATGGCATTTCACCACACAGAGACTGACGGCACCTGTCTGTGCTGCTGTTACATGTCTGATCTGGGTTTGGTGTTTTCTGTGAACGGGTCTTCAGCTGAGATCCTGTATCTGTATCTGTATTTACGGGAGGTTTCTCTGCCGTGCTCCCGTCTCTTTACCTCTCACTAATCTCTCTGAGGACTCTGTTTTTAAGACTTGGCACAGACTTCAAAGTGAGAAGGTGGTTGAAGGTTTGTTTTTTCTTTGCTTTTCTTTTTTTCAGCTTTTATTAGCATGTCAATGACGCATAGCTTTTGACAGCCAGGTGTGTTGTAGAAGAAAGAGGCTCCACACACACACACACACACACACACACTCCTCGTCTTCAATAGGACGTGTATCTTCAGTCTCAGACCCAGTTTAGTTTAGTCTTCAAACATGCGTGTTGTGTGGATGATCATGTACCAAACCGTCATGAGATGATGATGATGATGATGCACACCTGTTGTTCCACTCTAAACATCATGAGACCAGATCTCTGCAGCCTAAAGCTGCTACACACACAGTCTTTATGAGGTTTTGGTCACTTTATTGAAATGGCTTTGTAATCTCCATTCTTCTATCCTGCAGATCTGGGACATGAGTGATGACGAGAGCATTTGAGGGACCGCTGGAGACACCAGATGAAGCTCTTCAACTGGCTGTGATTCTGCTGTCAGCTCATCGGTTCTCTTACATTCATTTCCAGACAGTGGCCTCACTGCACATGGATCCTTCATGCACTTGTTGAAATCCTTGTCTTAACCTTTCACGTGAAATCACATGATAGCGGTCAGAATGAAAGCGATGCGAATAAACATGATGTGAACTGCTCCAGTCTAGACGTCCAGTCCAGTGTTGTTCTGTCTTTAAAAGATAGCTCGCCCAAAAATGAGAAATGTCATAATTAACACACCCTCATGTTGTTCCTAAACGTAAACTCACTGTTCATATTAGAAACACAAAATAAGTCTTTTTTCCCTCTCTCCATACCAGCAACTGTTTAGTTATCAACATTAAGAAACTCATACAGGTTTACAGCAATTCGAGGGTGAGTAAATGATGACAGATTCTTAATTTTTGGGTGAATTTCCCTGCCCTCTCTCTATATATATATATATTTTTTTGTCAGCCATCATTGTCAAGGGCAGTTAAATATGTCACATATGTGGACTAAGATGCTTAGTCTTCAGGCATTTATAACCCTGGCCTAATGTTCATTCTGTCTGGTTTGTGTTCAAGTGAATGTGCTCCTCTCTGGTGGACTGTACTGTAGATCATCACTGCACTCTAACGGTCTAGAAATGTGGCATTGTTGTTTTATTAGCATTTGTTTGCATAAAAGTATATGCACATAATCAATTGTTTGCAATATATCCTTGCTTTAGATCGCTTATGTTAATGCTAATGTTGCATCTGTGTGCTGAAACCACCATAAAAAGATAGCGACTCAAGAGCTTTATTTGTGATGTTGGTGGTCGTTAATGAGAATATGAAGCCAGCTGAAACACTATATGTCCTGGCACATGCTCAGTGATGATAGCGAGTTCATTTCATTGTTCTGGTCTTCTGGAATCACAGTAATTCTGACATTAAAACATGGTTTTATTTCATATTTTTCCCAAGAGTAATCACCTGTTTTCACCAAGGATCAACCAGAAGTCTCAGGCTGTGGTTTAAGAGCACTTTATTGTTCATTGAGGCTACTTAAAAGTACAAAACAATGGCCTGCCAAAAGTTTGTTTTATTCCAAAGAGAAACAAGGCCATGAAATGAGGGTATAATACAGAATTACAAATTAAGAAGTACACTGGAGGTGCAGCGAGAAGAGTTTCTTGTCGTCGTTCTCCTGGAAGCGCACATCAAATAGAAAATGGTGTTGCTCAAATCCACTCACTCAGACTGGAGTCGGTTTGTTCAGTTGTCTCCAGAGACAGTCGAAAGCCTCCGTTCAGAAGTGTGTTGAGACTCAGTAGCCTTCAGAAATAATACACAAGTGGCTATTACACTAACGCAGTGTTTTCATACAATAACTGTGTTCCTGCACTTTAACCTTAGACAGACAAAACCTACAAACAAAAAAGATCAACTTCTTTCCTCGAAAAAAAAAAGCATGATTACAATAAAGGACAAGGGAAAAATTAAATAGCTACATATCATTAACAAATTAACTGTTCCTCAAAAAATACCTACAATTTTTTTTCTCTGTACATTCGTTACGCGCAGCGTAATGATGGTCTCATATTTTCCTATATAAAAACTTTTTTTTGTTGTTTTTAAGTAAGTGATTTACCTACAGTGTGTAGGGTAACGTGTGTCAAGCAGAACGTGAGAAAGTGTCCTACCCAGTAAACGGGTCATGAAATGTGTGTGTGACGGAGGAGGAAATCCTCAAGGTCTCGAGTGTGAAAGAGTCGGCGAGTGTTTGTATTCAGGGCGATGGAATGTGAGGACGAGCGTCTCGTCAAGTAGTATGAAGTACAGGACCTGCATCACGTTCCTATCGGAGGAATGTATTTAGTTACGGTGCAGGCGGACCGTTGGAAAAAAGCTGAATGCAGAATTAAGAGAAGATGAAGAACGACAACCACACACACATGAAATTAGCTCGACGTCTTCAGCAGATTGTCAACGCTGCAGTTGACCTGTCCACAGCTGCGAATGCTTCTTGTTCAGTCATGCAAAGCGACAGCATCCTGTACCACGGGTGGATTAATAAACATACAAAACCAACCGTTAATATATAGATGGCCTGTCCGGAGGCGGATTTCTCTCTTGTATCTGGCAGCTACCACAATGAATATTGATTAGACAATAATAATATGGAGTACAACTGTACCAGCAGTAAGTTTATCTAGGACTGTTACTGTCAAAAATAAAATCAAATCTGAAGAAAAGGCTAAAAGGATTACGACTGAAATGTCTACACAATAATAGATACCAGCTATTTTAAAAACATGCACTTATAAGCACTAGCTTACCCTTAAACCTTTAGTCTACTCTACTGAAACCACAGTGCCTGGGAAAAACCAATCCGAACCAGAAGAATGCCCACGTCTGCCACAGTCCAGTAGTGGAGAGCCGAAGCGACTGAGAAAATGTTCCCTCCCCAACCAAGGTTTCCTGCGAAAGCGATGTGAACCGCACCTGTCACCCTCCAAAACCAACATCCAATCATGTGTATCCAACACTAAACTGACACCACCTCCATCCATCCATAGTGCAAAATCAGTCCAGGCCTTCCTTTTCAAGTACACACATACAGATACAGATTCAGGACACAACCGAGAGAGAGTGTGAAAGACAGAATGCAATGGGTGCCATGGAAGAATGGCTTCTGGGTAAAAGTTTCTTTGGTATCTGAGGCAGATGGTTCAATAGTGTCTGGCTGATTTTTATCTTGAAAACAAACAAACAAAAAAGGTATGGGCATCCCATAACACAACAGCCAAGCTAAAAGTATACTAGCATACTTACAAACAAAAGGAAAAGAAAAGGAAAAAAGCACGACAGAGTTGAAGGAGCACCTCCTCGTCGTGCGTTCTTATGTACATAGCTATACATCAGCTCTGCTAAAACATGCACGGTTGCTTTGAGACGGGACTGGGGTGCGCTGGTCCTCTCAAGACACGAGGGAAGGGGAGTGACTATGGTTGACCATGTGGCTGTTGGGAGAGGAGTCTGGGCTTCCGGAGGAGCTGCCCTTGGCCTTGATCTGCAGCCACGTCTCCCCCAGAGCCTTGGCGAAGTGGTCGTCCACCGAGCCGGTGATGGACACCGAGTTTGTGACCGGCTCGGGCTCCTTGTAGTTCTTTCCCAAGCTGCGACGGAAATGCTCCTCGATGACGGGGTCGCAGGCTGTGTTAGCTGAGACAGAGAAACACTGCTTAGCACACGCTACGTCAAAGACAGACAGAGCTAATGCACGGCACTTTCCTCAGGTAAGGTACAAAAACACAAATGTGTTGATTCATTTTAGTTATTGCCTAGTGAGCAAATGTAACTTTCTCATCAGAGAACTGAACTGAAACACCTGTATGTGTGCATGTGTTAATACTAATAGTCTAGACACTGGGGTAAAACATTAAATAAAACATGATTTGATAGTTATGGATGTGACCACAGACATTTGACAGACGTGGCTCTCATCAGTGTCTTTATTAAGGAACATAATCGGACCCATGCTGCAGCCCATCTGTGGATGTACTCACAGTTGGAGGCTCTGCGGTAGCTTGGAGTCAGGTTGGGTGAGCAGCTGTTGTGAGACACGGTGCAGTGGGTGAGGTTACAGTTACGGTTGATCGCTGGGGCACACGTGATCACAGAGGGCCGATTCTGCACACACACACACACAAGTATATGAGCAAGTGTCCAAACAAACAGAACTACTAAAAAGTGTTTTCTGCTATGTCTACACTGTAGAGACATACAAAGTGTAGCTGTTCATGTGTTGGATCTGTTCACATCTGTGGATAGTTGAGCTTTTTTCTTCAAAACTGAAATGTAGCTAAACATGGTTTCAAGACCGTTCTAATTCATACCAAAACAAAACTCTTAAAATACATGTTTTCATGAGTAACAAAGATGAACCTTGACTCTAAATATCAATATCAAGACAAACCCAAACATACTTCAGCATTTATTTACGTTAAAAAAAAAAAAAAAAAAAGGTACAAAGCTTTCTGCTTCTTTTAAAGAGATAGATTACCTAAAAATGTAAATTATTCACTCAACCTCATGTTTGGTGACTGCCTTTCTTGTGTGGAGCATAAAAGATTTGAACATTTTGAAGAATGTTGGTAACCAAACAGTTCCCATTGATTTCCATTATATGGACAAATAAATAAATGATATATATTGAGTATATTTTGTGTGCGTGTTGTACAGAAGTCAGTCATTGACCCGTGCTGGAGTTACCTGCTGGCGCTCGACGGGGCTCACAGTGGGCGAGATGGTGAGCGTGCGGCTGGCGTCCATGTGTTTGGTCAGTGCGAGGGGCTGGTCCATGGCCAGGCTGGGCATGTGGGTGTACAGGTGACCACCGACGAGACTCATGCTGGAGGCGGCGATGCGCTCGATGGGGCTGCGGCTGCGATCCCGGGGGTCCTTGCGGTAGTCCCCATTGGCAGGCTTGCCTCTGCAACACAAACAAAGAAGGGATTGTACTGAGGCCCACGTCCAGTGTCACAAACAAGCAGAGCTATTAAATGCAGCATTCAGCGGCCTGGCAAGAGCACACACCTCCGTGAGCAGACGCCATGACTTGATAAGAAGAGATCGTGTGAGTCGACGTCACTTACATTCAAGCGTTCGTACACTGTGCTCCACAAACATAGCTATAGTGACTCTGTACAGCTTTGTTCTACGTCAGGACTGTCAAAGCTCATCTCCAGCTCTGCATTAGCTCGGATCGCTCGTTACAAAAGGCCCTTTCCCACTACTGACCTCCTTTCCTGTTTTTCTTTCCCTCTTAAAAGAATAGGCACACATGCAAAGCCCAGAAGCGCTATTCCACCCTTCCGGAGCGATCGGTCTCCTGTTGCCAACAGAGCGGAGGCCCAGCGAGGGGCCAAGTGCACTATTCAAAAGGCTTCATCTGTGCTTCACAGGAAGGGAACTTAATACCCTTCACCAGGCACACAAGAGAGCTGAACAACAGCACGGGAAGAGACAGGCAAACTCTAATCAGGTATTTGAAGGAAATGCTTTCAACACAGATTTTGTAACCTCAGTGTGGTGACCGTGGTCCACCTTCGGGGAGGACAAATGCTGTAGATTTTGCCCAGTTTCAGTCATGTGGGCTGCAATCCTTGTAAAAGTCTGTTACTTGGCAACACAATTGGCGAGCAAAGCATCTGCAACTAACCGGTTACATCTACCGGAAATTATTGTCCCCACAATAACTAACTGAAAGCTGTAGAGGGAAATCTGTCACAAACTACTCCCAATCCCTTCCTCCTCAGCGTGATCAGCTTTCACTGCAACACATGGATAAAGGAGGTGAGATATTATGTTGGTAGAACCATAGCAGGTCTGAAAGGTTACACCATGTGACATTAGAAATGTGTCAAACTAAAGAAATGCTGCTCTAAATGTATGTTGCAATCACATTATTACATGAAAGAGAAACAATGCTGAGCACCAATTTACAGCAAACTATATGTTGTTCCATATGCATTTCACAGTGTCCACATTTACCAAAATGTTCACTGCAAAATCCAGTCTTTTCAATAGGAATCCATACCATCAGGAAGTTCCCATGCAGATATTGCACAGGATTTTGGACACGTAGATTGACTTGTAAACCAAACAGAAAGCTGCTTTGCTTGGAAATGACTTCTGTACTTCATACATTGCTGCACTATTGACAAGACAAGCTTTGCCAAATTGTGTTACATTTCCACCATGGTACAAGGACACAAAGTTATGTGTGGTTCAGGCATCATATTATCTGCAGTAAGGTCAGATCTAAGAGGAGCATGATAACATTCAGAAAACCTGCTGAAAGCCTCTTCACCCAAGATCCTTTGAAAAGAAACCGCAACAAGGGCCTTCCATGCGATCTTTCGGTTCCTGCTATTCCTCTCTGATGTGAGCTAAACGATCTGGCAATAATCCATCAGTGCTTTCAAGACTATTGCTCTGAGAAAAAACACCTTTGTCATTCAATTTAGGATTATTAAATGTGGGATTTTGAATAGCGTGAATCTAAATTTACATGCAGAAGCCATGCATCAGTCCACACATAAATGAACACACCACAGTCAAAACATCCTACAAAGCAGAAAGGCTTGACCAGCACACACAAAAATGTTCTGTGAGAGCAACAAGTCTTGGTATTTAAGGAGCAATGTTTGTGCCATTAATCAGGATGTGTAATAAGTATCTAGTAGGGATGTTCATCTCCATAATAAGGCCGATGCAATATGTATCTTGACATTAATTATACACATGAAGCAGCTACCGATGCGATGCAATACGATTCACCCGTTACGATCTGATTTGGATTCAACAATGTGATTTGATGCAATACGATGCAATGGAAAACAATGATCACTTCTAATGCCTCGAGACCGATTTCACTAAACAAGTTTACCAAGTAAGCCAGGCTTATTTTCAACGATTCATTGTCAAATTATTTGGTTCCATAAAGCAAATTTAACATAGGCCAAGATTAAGCTCTGACTCGCTCACGTACTTCTACATATAAAAGACTTTCTAAATAATAAAAACATTGTGCATCCACTAAATATATATATATAAATCATTTTTTACTGATGCAAATATGTTAGAAACGATGCATTGCAATACGAACTTGTAGCCGATGCACACTTTTTTGAATCAATGCATCACATGGTTAACTTTTCTGCCGATGTGAATCTGAGAATCTTCCCATCCCTAGTATCTAGTAACTAACTTGATCAAGACAATCTTTAAACTACTGCTCTGTCATGACAGTAGTTGACCTGAAAGAGAATAATAATTCATTACATTTATATAGCGCTTTTCTAGGCACTCAAAGCGCTCTACATAGACAGGGGGTATCTCCTCATCCACCACCAGTGTGCAGCATCCACCTGAATGATGCGATGGCAGCCATAGTGCGCCAGAACGCCCACCACACACCACACACCACACACCAGCTTACTGGTGGAGAGGAGACAGAGTGATGAAGCCAATCAGCAGATATGGGGATTGTTAGCAGGCCATGATGGTCAGAGGCCAATGGTCGAATTTAGCCAGGATGCCGAGGTCACACCTCTACTCTTTTCGAGAGACATCCTGGGATTTTTACTGACCACAGAGAGTCAGGACCTTGGTTTAATGTCTCATCCGAAGGGCGGTGCTTGTTAACAGTATAGTGTCCCCATCACTACACTGGGGCGCTAGGACCCACACAGACCACAGGGTGAGCACCCCCTGCTGGCCTCACTAACACCTCTTCCAGCAGCAACCTAGTTTCTCAGGAGGTCTCCCATCCAGGTACTGACCAGGCTCAGCCCTGCTTAGCTTCAGTGGGAAACCGCTCTTGGGCTCCAGGGTGATATGGCTGCCGGCAAAAGAAAACTGACTAGGGAAGATGTTTACGGTAACATCCCAAAGAAACTCGCTTGAGTAGCATTATTAAATTCAGACATTCTTTATAGGGATAAATATTTATGAAGAATGTTTCAGATCAAATCTAAACTCAGTGTTTACATCAGATTTATTTTATAAACTAGCTGCATTTTAGATCACACTGTAGATAACAGCAGTACTCTGAAAATAAAACATTTTAACTCGTGCAATATTTCCTTTGACATTACTTTTATATGAATTCAATCAGGGCTCCAGCCAAAAAGACACCATTGGCTCCTAAGAAACAAAACTTTAAGTGCCACAGAATAAACATGTATTAGTTCTTTTTTTAGACATTTCAGACATACTGTCATGTATTTATGTCTCCTCTCCTGTTACAACATCAGCATTTTAATTAATCATGTATATCTCCTGGGAACTCAAGTTCACTTCAAGTGGAAACTAAACATTTTCCAACTAAAACTACATACAGTCACAAAGAATTGTTTAATACTCAGAATCTGTGCCAATATCATGGACCAATATCTTCAGTTCCTTGCATACATTCTTATATAGACAACAGGTTGAGTAACAATATGAATATGCAATATAGCGTTTATATTTAGCAAAATGCTCCTCTTTAAAGTTATTTTTCTGGCTGACTAATGAGCTAATGGACGCAGAATGGTTGTTCTGAGGTAAATGCACTGTTACGTAGCATTGCTTTCAAGCTAAATTATCATTCACCAAATTAATATTTTTGATCACAAAAGGCCATTTTAAGTGCAGTCTGAAACTTTTCCCTTGAAATCCATACATCAATGGTTATCTTTCACGCTGAAAGAGTGCGCAGACTCACTGTAGACAGAGATTCAGGCCAATAAAACTAGGGACATTTTCTCATAATTGCATTTCACAGCCATGCAGCAAAACCTCATGATTCCACCGCAGATCTTGGCAGGAAGATTTCGCTCTCATTTCTCCTTTAAGTCACTGGAAGCTCACCCACAAAGATACAGGAAACATCTGGGAAACATCAAGGCCGAACCACAGGATACAAACCGTTCGTTCTTTGGAAATGCACTTCTACATCATCTTATCACCAGGAAAAGAGTGAAGACTTGAATCGCTTCTCATTGCCCATTGACTGAAATTTACAACCAAAAGCTGCACAATGTGGCATCGTATCAGCATTTTATTTTACGAGTTGTTTATTCCAAGTTATGTTGCAGTAAAAATAGCAACAGGTAACACCAGAAGCTCAGAGTGCAACCATTTCATGTCATCGAAATAATGGCACCTCATAGTCCAAAATATGAATAAAACGATGTGGTTTTAAAAATATTTTTTTTTAATAACAAATCTTTCATGGGTTTTCTACTACATAGTTGAGTAAGAGACAACATTTACGTTATATTTAGCTGTACAAGTAACACCTGGGGTTCCCTTTAATAGCATGAGATGTTTAACTACTGTTACATTTACATTTCTTAATGAATTCATTCAATTTCCATTTGTAAATCCTAAATGTGGTTACTAAAGCAACTAAAACATTTTTGGCACACTGATTGTTTTTGGCTCAGGTTTTGACACAAGCAGCCAAGAAAGGTAAGTGACAGTTTGAGAGTTTGGATCCATGCTCACTGTGTGTAATCACTTGAAAGTGTTTGGCTAATTTCAGACTTCACTGCTTTGACAAATTATAATCCAAACACAAACGAGCCAGTCATGTGTTTGTTTATATAGAAAAGTTAGCAGAAAACCATTATTTCATAAAGCCTAACCACGCTGGCACGGCCTTCTCATGACTCTCCTTTTGGCTGGCCATGGATGCATGAGAAAGACGGAGTCTCGAGTTCCCAGCTGGAACACAGGCTGCCGAGGATTATTCCCTCTCAAATCAGATCGCTTTCCTTACTCACTTCTTACAGGAACACATTCATGAATCCCCTCGACATTAGGTGAATCTAGCGCTGTGTTCACACTTGTAGTTCGGTTCTCTTGGTCCAGACCAAAAGAGAAAGCAATACACCAAGCGTTCACACTGGCATTTTTGAGCAGTGTGAGTTATTCTGCAGTGGAGCGTCTCCTGTGGGACAGAACACAGTGGGCTGACTGGATAAGAGGCCCTTTGTTTCCAGGGCAGCAGTGAAAACGAGAAAATGGCCCCCACCCTGACACGAAGCCACTCACAACAATATATCTCCCTGAGTTTCCAGTTTTATTAGCCCTAAGAGAAGGCTTCATCCAAGTCTTATCTCTGTGCTTCAAACGGTTTAGTCTGGCACAGACCACAATGAAACCATACAATAAACTAATGCGTGGACAAACTCCTTACAGATCAAAACAAGCGTCACATGAAACATAACTCCAAACACTTGTGCACTCCCAGCGACTGAAAGCCAGAATGCTTCAAATAACTTTCCAGTGCTGGACAAAAGCTTACAGTGAGTAGAGACACAGGAAGAGAGATTTCCCAGCCCCCAGTCCTCTACAGAGAAACACCCTGATGGAAACCTGAGCCGCTTCAGCCCGTGGTGTCCGGTGTCAGCCGCAGAAACAATCATTCACCTCCACCCCAAGAGAATCACATGTCCTGGAGCAATCCTGACACACATCAACAATTCAAATCCTCAGAGTTCAAATGTAAATCAAGGAAACATTTGGCAAACCCTTTCCTGAACCTCCAGTCCTGTGTGTATTAAGAGTTAACTTCAGAGGGAGAGCAATAGAGTGAGGTGTAAAAATATCAACACAAAACATTGACTTTTACACAAATGCTTCAGCTTTAACTCACATTTCTAAACTAGGGCTGGGCGATATGGCCAAAAAAATTATCACTGTTAAATTTGTCATCAGTCAATATCCATATTTATCACATTAAATTAAAAAAAAAAAAATCTAAAGATTTTTGCTAAGTGAATGTTATAGAAACCAGACTGTTAATAGTGGTTTTAAACTACTCTTTATGGTCAGAACATGACAAACACTTCACGTTTTCTGCATGTTCTACCGAGTGATATTGTTTCAAACCATGAAGTGTGTTTGTGTTTTCAGTATTTTCAGCACATTTTGCAGTGCAGGCTGCAATATTAATATCACATTTTAGAAATGCACATTTGACAGCAGCTTGAGTTTGGAGGCAGATATAAATTTATGTTCATTATCAGAAACAGTAACATCTGTAAGAACCTCATTTTTATTATGGTGAAATTTAATATTCTGACTGTTTGAGTTTTATTGAAATGAACCATTGGTCTTCCACAGTAGTACACATTTAGATCATGATAAATCGAAGGTAAAAATGTATCTATATGGTTTCTAAGTATGAGTATGAAAAACAGTAGTCTAAAAAGCTATAGCTTTAATCAGAGAGATGAGCGGTCGAGCGATGTATCGGTTGTGCCGATAGTTTCTCTGGGTTGTGTGCTTGGCTGAAGAAGATCGATGGACTTCAGTGTGATTCAACGATTCATTGCCCTTCCACTTTGGCACATAAACTTTATATTAAACATTTATTGAACTCTTGCTATAATTTCATCGAGGCAAATTATATTGCGTTAATTATTGTTATCGTTTTATAGCCCAACACTATTCTAAAGTAAAGTATTTAGAATTACGTATTAGTTGTAAAATAAAGTGCAAAGATAATGTTTATTTATACTCTTATTATAATGTTATAGATGTTTGTTTTTGCTGAGGTTTACTTATCAGTAATTTAATAGTTTACTAGTAATAAAACAAACTGGTAACTCAACGATACAACTGTTCATGATCCAATCCACTCTGCATAAACAAACTTTTACATTTGATTAAAAAAATAATAAAATGCAGAACTAAAGTACATTGTCAATTAGCAAAATGTCAAATGAAGTGATTTTGGCTTTAGTCACTTCATATGAGACGAAGCAAAACAATTGTTAACTGAGTTAAGTTTGTGAAAAGGGCAGTTGCTGTAATGAAATCTGTTCTAGAGCCGTTCAGATCCTGCCACTGCTGAACGCTGCAGAGTGAAACAAGCTCTGACAGGTTGCCAGGATGAGGATCAAAAGTGTTTATGTATCCGAGAGTAAGAGCGTTATAAAAGTAAATCTGTTCAGTCAAAGTGCAGTTAAATTTGAGCACATACAAAAGTCAAAGCTTTTATTGTTATCAAACTGCTAGGTCATAAATTAGCCAGATCTGGTGTCGCTCTTCCAAATGGGGCTGGAATGCTGGGAATGACACGAGGGCACGGCCAGGCGCTGCAAACTGCCCATGTGCTCCGCTCAATGCT
Source organism: Carassius carassius (assembly GCF_963082965.1). NCBI lineage: Eukaryota > Metazoa > Chordata > Actinopteri > Cypriniformes > Cyprinidae > Carassius > Carassius carassius. The sequence continues at coordinate 1,747,675 of NC_081792.1, forward strand.
GGAATCTCAGACATTCCAGGCCTCTGTCTTCAGCACATTCCTGACGCTCTTTCTGCAGGAACGCCGTCCGCTCGGCCCTAACTTCAGCTGAGTATGAGGCTTTCTAAAAAGCACCTGATTTCCAACCGAACCAGTTTTCAGATTCGGTGGAGACGACACAAGCAGTGTCTCTGTCAGCACATCAGATGCAGCCACAACAAGACACGTGATGTTCATTTGTTCCACTTACAACTGTGTGGCAAACAGCCGACTCATCTTGGCCACATGCTCGTTGTTACAGTCGATGTCGTCGTCTGCTTGGTCCCCGCTGTGTTTCCTCTTGCTGGGGCTGATGGGAGGAGGACCCGTCCTGTGATTGCTGACTGCAGAGGACAGGGACATGGCCTGCATTCTGGACTCGCCTCTCAGAGCAGCCTCACCTACAGCAAACACAAGAGAGCTTGCATTAATACAGACAAACAAACACTCACCCGCTTCAGGAGATGCTGCTTTGAAGGAGACACATTTACTGCATGCTTTAGAAATTGATCAAGTCATCATCTGACACACGGCACACTCTGAAGAAAAGCCCAGCTTGTGTGAGAGGTTCAGACTGATGCAACCCAACGGCAGCTCTGCTGAACTGATGAAATAATGAATCGAGTGAGTGAGCAGACGAGAAAGAATAGACTCCACACACACTCACTGTCTTGAGTTCTGCTTAAAATCAACTACAAAGCTGTTTGAACAAATCGGTTGAATGAATGGCTCAATGATCACAACTCGTACACTGATTTTAGCTTTATATTTAAAGTAGATTTTCTTTTTTTCCCTCAAATCATTTCAAATATTAGTATTGTGTGTTTTGTTTTGTAACTGCAGGTGAACTGCTTTCATGTGCTGCATTAAACAGTCTGTGTGAAAGCATCTCAAAGCCACTTCAGATGCAGATTCTGTTCCTCTGCAAACACAGATTGTGTTGATACTGATTTCATTTGATTGGTAACAGCCCTGTAGTCTCTTACTATATGAATTTGATTAAAATTAAGAATTTGACACAGAAGATGATGCTTACATTTAATTAGGTTAGAAAACAAATTGGCCTTATAAAGGTGAAAATACCACGAAAGGTCAAAATCTATTTGAACTGTTGGAAAAATTCATTTTTGTTACTGCTGCAAACTATTCACTCTTGTTCAATGTGAATGCTGTGAGGTGGAATATGAGCAGTCATTTATCAGTCGGCATCACTCGGGTGCCGAGGCGCACATGCACAGATGAGACCTGAACAGCACACGATGATATCGGGGTTTAAACTAAACTCATGTAAGCTTTGCCAGTTTAAACATTTATGAGCCAGAGGACTTGTGCGCGCAGTGAGATTTGTGTGCGTGCTCATCTGAAATGTGCAAAGGCACAAAAGCTCTCTCTGAAGTATAGTGTTTAAATGGACAAATTCAGACAAAAATTATGTCAAAATGCCCATCTTGGTAAGTATCCTACAGCTGACATAGCCGGCTGGACGTACTGAGATCAGTGGAGTCTCTTAAGCCCCTTTCAAACTGCACGTTGGACCCGGCATATTGCCGGAACATTGCCGGGTCGCCTTCTGTGTGAGAGCAAACACGTCCCGGGATTGATTCCGGCATTGAAGCCGGGTCAGGGACCTAGTTACATTGCCGGGTTCAAGCCGGGACGAGCACCGTGTGAACAAAAGTCAGATCTAATGCCGTGTCATAGTGATGACACGCGTTATCACGCGACTCTTTTACCGGCTGTTTTGAAGGAAGATCAACATTTGCGACAAAAAAATGTGCAAACTGTAATGAAGCAGAGATCAGTTAGTTCCTCACTTTCCGCGCTGACGCCGAGATCGTTCGCTTGCTTCAGTGAAAGTATAACGTGCCTAGCGTTTCCGACTCGTACATTACATGTCACGCCCTGATGTCTTTACGGGTTGTGTGTGTAGGCACGCACATGTCCCGGGTAATCACTTGCAGTGTGAAAGTGCAAAATCTAGCGACCCGGGAACAATTGCCGGAACACTTTACCCGTGTATTTGCCGGAATTGCAGTGTGAAAGGGGCTTTAAGGTGACAGCACTTTCTTAATTTTAATTAAACTGCGACAACACCGCTCTTGATTGAATAGCGTTTGTAACTTTAACAAAGATTCATCTTTAATTTATACAGTCAAATATGCGATGCCGTTTACAGTTCATTACTTCAGTTTCTGTACCTAAAAACTAATGTTAGACCTATACCTAAAAATCCTACCTAATCACTGTTTATTTTATTTGTATCTTTACTGTATTTATTTGTGCTTTTACTTGTAGTTATATACATTTTTGACAGTAGTTTTTCCTTAAACATAGCACACACCGAACCATACTGAAACTGTGACTCTAAAACCGTGAAACAAACTGAACCGTTCCACCCCTAGTGTCTTTTAAAATTACTTAATTGCACACACTCTACAGCATTTTTACTGAAGGTATTATATTGGTCACCTAGCTCTCAAGATATCAGCACTATAGCCATGAACACCCACACCGTTCGACCACTATATTATATTAGACACAAAGCTCCTCATCCATACAGGCCACTTCTTTTATGTTGATTTTCAGATCATAAAAACGATTACATCAGCAAGAAGAAACACAGCAATCACAATAAAATCACTCATCAGTCCTTCCTATGACTTTCTTCTCTTTCAAGAACACTTGACTGTCTCTTACCTCCAGATCAAAGCAGAAAAAGCATTAGCGACTGATGCAAGAAATTTAGTAAATGTTGTATTACACTGCATTGATACACTGACAAGCCAAAGACTCCATATTTGCATTGTAACTGCATTTCATCTTATTTTTATTTGCAATCAAACAAGTTACTAGAGTGCACACCAAACATCTTTATGTGCAGAAGTAGTGCACTGAAGCAACAGCGTCCTGTAAGATTCCTCTCAGTACATGAGATACAGTACGAGGGCACTCAGTGCATTTACAGGCGTTGTGTAGGAGTTAGGCCGGAAAATTACCACTGGCACGCTCTCTCCATCGGGACTTTCCATTTGGGACAAGGTTAACTAAGACTGAGAAACTTTATAAGATCCATTTATTATGCCAGACCTGGATTTCACAGTGCTGCAGTTATTTACAGTAAAATGATAAACAGAGATGGTAAAAAATAACCTGGTCAGGTGTCCCTCCCACAGAAAAACCTCATAAAATAAGCCATGCACACATTCACTCGCATTCAGCCTCCAGTAAATCAATGATAAAGCTCAGACGGACGAGCTCACGAGGTACTTCCCAAAACAAGTGGCCTATTTTCCTGACTGTCATGTTTCGGCTCGTCTGTCCACGCTCCATGGCAACGGCGATGACATCATTGTTTTTGGCAGGGCTGGAGCTGCTAATAGAGAAAAGACTGCGCTGCTTTAGACAAGCACACAGTAAACGTCCACACGGCTCCTGACACATGATAGCTTATCTGAGTTAGTCTCCAGAGAGCCATGAGGAGATGAACTTGCACTGTTGTGAAAGTTATTGACCATTCATTCATTACGAGTGAAGAAAACTGTACAGAGACAGCTGTTGAATGCTGTGCTTCCTGGCCCTGCTTCTGGAGGAACAGCAACACTACACTCTTCCTAATCAAACACACCTCCTTCAGCTCATTAGCTCAGACTCCATGACTGGAAATGGATGGGTCCGATAACACAGACAACCAAAATGTGAACTGCTGGAGTGCATCCAGGAACAGGGTTAGGAAACACTGAACTACAGTACGGTTTCAACACACATTAATAGGTAGGCATTGTAAAAGGTGATATTTGAACAGGACTTAAATGACAAATGCAGAGTTTTACATGAGGATGTGATATCTTCAGTATTTACAGGTGATAGCTGATGATTTTACTGGCACTACATTTTCTAGCATCATCAATGAGGAGAAAAAGAGTAGGCCTATACAAGAATAAAGTGATCCAAAAATGGCTTTGAAACCAGAGTAACTACTACTGTCCAAACAGTGCTGGAGTTTCATTTGCATGGTCTATTCTGCTCTAGAATATGAAAATGCAGTAACCAAACCAACACTGGAAATGAGAAAAATGGCTTCAAAATTTTCACACCAGGTTTTTTCTAAATCTCAAACCAATCTGTTCCGCCTTGCATGGCCACATTGTCAGGATGCATGTTACATAAAACCAAAAAGCAGACCAAAACAATGTCATTTATTCATTACATACTTTACTCCAGTCTTCAGTGTCACATGACCCTTTAGAAATCACTCTAATTCTAATTCTGCTCAAAATACATTTCTGATTATCATCAATGTGCTGCTTTATGATTCTCTCAGGCCAATCAGTGATCAGCAAAGTTTACACATCACGTTTTGGTAACTGTACAGTTCACTTGGAACCTTAACTGAAGTGGTACTAAAAAAATGGCAAATACATAAAACTTGTGATTTGGTGAAATGCAAAGACTGAATGCAAGCTCTCAAACATTATAAAAAGACTCATGCAGTAAGCAGCTAGTGCTGCTGTATTTGACAGTGGTCAAAAATCAGATCAGCAAAAGGGTTGTGGTTCAAAACACACCACAAGCACAGAAGATCCCTTCAGACAGATAGTTTGGAAAATTTCACCAGCTTCAAGCTGCATGCTTCTGTTCATTCACACTGCCATGACTTTCCTGTTATCAGTGCTTCTGTTCTGTGACATCATGAACTACAGATACTCAACCAGAAGCCCCGCTAATTCATTCTGCATTTGTGGAAATGCTGAGTAGCTTCATAGACACATTTTCACTCTCATTCACAGCGACTATTATTGCCTTCTTTGTCTTTTTCAGTAAACTAATTGTCTTCCCCTGGACAAATAACCACACAATAATTAGCATTATTTACACAGGCATTATGTGAGTTATTTAAAAATATATATATTAATTTCTCCAGCATTTGGGCTTCAGTTTGTGTTCACACTGAAAAATCAATGATCTACATAAACATAGCTTGACGTTCCTGATCCAGACAAGGCTCAATGTCTCAGAGGATGCACATGTTCATTGATTTGGTGTGAAGTTAGATTGTGAGAAGTGGGACTGAGAAACTAATTTACCCGTCTCCCTCAGGGAAAACTAATCTCTAGCATGATTTCCTCACTGCAAAACTTCTGAAGTGCACAATAGCACGCAAACACCTGAAGAAAAGACATCAACTTCAGCCAACCTGTTGAATTTCACACTTCGGTGAGTCTGTATTTTCTGGGATGTTTAAAGCATGCTAAAACCTCACAGCAACCTTTGTTGGGAACTGCAGGAGCCATAAAAGATGACTATCAGCCTTAGAAGAGATGTGGCCAATGTTTGATCTGTTGAAAGACTGTGATTATGAGCGTAAGTGATCAAAGTCTGCCCCTACTACTGGAGACTTCAAACGTCAAGCCAGAATGAGATTGAGCTACAGATGTTGAGCCCACCTCCTTTCTTTTCCTACATTCACACAAGATCAGAATAAGACACAACCTCTGATGCAAATTACACTTTTGCAACTTCTTGGCAGCACGCAGTAAAAAGAAACAAACCCAAGATTTCATACTGCTGATGCTTGCAGAACAATGGCCTCCTTTGCTTTACAGCGACTGAAATCTGATCTTCTCTGAGCAGACAGCATGTGCCCCAATTCATACAAGCGAGGACAACCAGGCCTCTCTTTTGAAGCACAGAGGGGACTGCTGAACAGGTATGGGTGTAGTGGGGGGTCTAATCTTTCGGTTACCAGCAGCCTTTTTAGCCTTTGTTCAGCAGGAAAGATGACAGTCAGCGTTTCAGCCCTGCTTCAATTTAAGCTCAGCTGGTGAGCAGCCATCCACAGCAGAGAACAGCAGGCTACGTCTGAAACACGGAGCAGAGCATGCTTTCCTCCTGAACGCGCCTGACACCAAACTCAAATCATTCACTGAAACCTTCAGCAGGTGAGGCAGAGGGATCTGTAGGAGCACTAGTTAGAAGAAAAAAAAAAACTGATGCATTAGTTTTTTTTATTGATCAAAGAATCCTGAAAAACTAAAGTACAGCATTTATTCAACATAAAATTATTTTCTAATAATTTTAGTCTTAACTATCACTTTTTTTAATCAAAAACTCCTGAATAAAACTTTGAATTTCTGTATTGACCCCAAACTTTTGAACGATAGTTTATACTGTTTATTTATACATAGTGAGCACCAAAAACTGATGATAAATTTAACTGATGATAAATCATCATATTATTCTGATTTCTGAAGGTCATGTGACACCGAAGACTGGAGGAATGATGCTGAAAATACAGCTGCACATCACAGAAATAAATTACACTTTAACACATTCACATAAAAAAAAAAAAAACATTTAAAATGCATAATATTACAAAGTTTTACTGTTTTTTTCCCTCCAATATTTTGATAAAATAAATACAGCCCTATTGAGCACAAGAGACTTCTTACAAAAACATTAAACCACTTACTGATTTTATATATACACATACATACACACACATTTGAGTTCTTTAGATAATCTAGACAATATATATATATATATATATATATATATATATATATATATATATATATATATATATTATTGAGATTATTGTGATTATTAGCACCATTAACAGATGTGCTTATCTCCCCTAGTGTCAGTGGATAAACATTTCTGTTTTCACATTTTCAAGTCAGCATTGTGTACAATAACCTTCCACAATTCATTCAATCTCCACAAGACGGTATTTTCATCAACTTGCTCACTTTTATAGTCTTAGTCCATGGTAAATGAGCTCTCAATCATCCTTGGTGCAAAGATAATAAAGTTTGTCTGTGCCCTTTGAAAGGCCGAGTTCATTCAGTTCCCGATAAAGCATAAAGCAAAGTTCAGCAAAGCCAGGTCTTTCAGCAGAGAAATGCACTGTGCACGTCCTGACCCCAAGAAGTGATGCAGAAACAGAGCTATTTTAAGGGATGATGCGCGGCTTGCAGAAGCTGTAATAGATTAGCCATGTGCTCAGGAAATTCTCTGGCACACATTATAAATAGCTGAAGCGGCAGCCGTGCAACAGCGAGCAAAACCCGGCTGTGATTGTGTATTTCCATCCACTGTCACCGGGTCATGTGACCGGACTGTGGAGAGGACAGCATTCCAGCGCCCCACATCCGCTCGAAGAGGACCATGGAGAGACACGCCAGCCATTCACACACATGCTGCTGGAGCTTTTCCACAGAACGTTTTGAAGAGTTATCTGGAAACACAGGAGTCTCCGGCCAAGGAAGAAGCAACCTTTGGCATCACTCACAGGCATACACAGAGGAAGTATTGTCACAGGTTATGAAGCAAACATCTGAATATTCAGACATGCCCACAACACAAAAAACATCTGTCACAACTACAACCAGCTTTAGTGGCTTCAAATAAAAACTCAATCAAATGTGCTGCAATGGAGGCTGATGTTAAACATGGAAATGTACAGATGACAAGACAAACCTGCATCACTTTACAGAACAAGCTAAATGTCATTCAGCAAATCACAGCTCTGCTTTATAAGTCAGATGAAAGCGAGCGAGTATACGACAGCATACGACGCTCTGATAACACCAACCAGACTGAATGCTCCACAACACGGATGCTTCATAACTTCAGGATCAGTGGAGAGAACGACCGATGGTGAGTAACAGTGAGAGTAAATGCTCTGGATCGCAGCAGATCTACACACATTCTGCTCATTTCCCACACAACTGAAAACATGCTTCTGATAATGATGCTACTGACGTCATACTATTACAATCAAGCAGCACTGCGTCATATAATATTCATGAAGCAATTCCTTTTAAAATCAACAAGTGAATAAAGATTTGTTTTAAGTGTTTATCTTCGGTTTTGTAATGGTTTACTATTTATTTTTTAGGAATAGTGTGAATTATTGTATATGTATTTTGGAGTATGTAAACATTATGTGTTAATTAATTCTTTATATTTTAGGGTGACAATTTTACCATCAGTCCAGGGATATTGTATGTTACATTAATGTATAACTGATGTGCATAGTTTCTGTCAAATAAACCTGAAACAAATAAGCTCTTACAAACAGCATGCATAATTATAGCTAAAACGCCGTTCGTTTTGACGTAATATACGTTACTTTTATACATTTTTAGGGTTGTAAAACGGCCTTTTAAACTACGAACAACACAAACGCGTAACTTTTCAGTCATTTCTCTTAAACTTATCGTTTTCTGCAAGTTAATGTTTACATTAGAAGTAAATCTGCGGCGATGACGTCACCGGTGTCCGTTATTTTCACTGACAAATCCTTCCCTTCGTTAAACAAGAGCGAGAAATCAAGTGTCTGTTTGTTAGGTTTGTTTTACCTTCGTAGCACAGGATGCCGATGTTGTTGTTCATCTTGTCCAAGTACTGGTAGTTCAACAGGTCCATTTTGCTAAAAAGCATTTATGGACTTTTAATCTCAGAAAGAGCGGCTTCTCTTTTTCTCTCGTCAGGAGCGCGTGTAAAGGCCCAGCCTTTTAACTTCAAACAGGGCGAAAACAACTAGTTTAACCCGTCCCCTTCGAGTGCCTAGCGAGTAGAAGCACTCTAACGCGAGTTTAAAGAAACTTTCCGAGGTTTGAGCGTGTGAAAAGAGTTGTAGTGAAGGACAAAGGGTCGCGCCAGTGCTCCTCACAGCCCGCTGTAAGTCGACTGCACTGACACGCAGCCCGCGAGCGCTCCGAGTCCCGTGCGCGCGCCTCCTCGCCAAATCCCGCGAGACTTCCCCAACCCCCAAACATATACAAAACAACGAAAAGTTACAAAGGAGAGACATTTTTTTTTCAGCTATCCCATTAGAGACCACTGCTTATACTGAATAATACAGGACCCTTACAAAAATTACCCATGGTTTTACCACAAATAAAAACCCCAAACCCATGGTTACTATACCATGGTAAGAAACGACATCAAAATCAGTTTAAAAAGAATCAACTCTATAGGGATCCACTATTAATTATTAAATTAAAACATCAGTCATTTTAAAAGGCACTATACAAATCACCAATATACTACCGACAACAATAAAAGTAAATAATTATTCCTTTTCCTCCTCCTCATCCTCAAATACACATTACAATGTGCTTCTCTCGAGTCCAAATCGTCAAATTACACGACAATTAAAATAAACAGTCATTGTAACAGAAAGTCCACAACACAGGACAACATTCCTTCACAGCTGTAAACGACGAAAGATGTTTTAATAAACGATTAATCTGAAGACGAAGTCATCGCGAGACAGACGGGTGTGAATATTAATGAGCCTCTGCTGCTCTCTGGTGGCGTCACATCCTGTCCAGACACGACAACACAAACTAAAGTAGGACAGCAGCCTACAGGAAAAACCCGAATTAAAGTTTTCATCTAATGTGTCCTTTCAGCTTTATTTTAAATAACAGAAACATTTGTGATATTTTTTGTATTAGTTTGTTCCAGTTGCTCTGTCCAGCAGTTTAATATGAGTTTAAATGTCCTTTATTCTTATTTGCAATAATTAGATTAGGTTTAATTCCTTCTAATGCTCTCAGTTTCTTGTCGCTTTGGATAAAAGCGTCTGCTAAATGACTAAGTGTACATTTTAGAAAACTACTAGTCATTAATATGAATATGGTCGGCTCCTGTTGGGATATTTTCTGTTCCCACATTATAAAGCAAAACCGTGCATCTTTTTCGTTTGCATCTCTGAGAAGACTTTTAAATAATGGCTTGGAGCATATTTTTTTGTTGCCAGTTTGTTAACTAAGCACTTCAAATGAGAACCAATTCAGCTTTAAATCAAGGTCAGATAAACCAGGACCAATCACTCTCTTCATCTTACACACATCATATAATCTCATAACTACACACAAGAAACTTGGAAGCATTTTTATGCCAAAACTGTTAAATAACGATCAATGTGTGTAAAATGAATCTCATTTATTTCACTACACTGCATATTCTCATGTTAACATTGTCCCTGCTTCTTCATTAAACTATGAATCACAAAAAGAGCTTTTCTCTATCCCTCTCTCTCTCTCAGTGTTTTCTGAAACATAATTCATGTCCTCCTTGACAAGACACAGCTTCCCTATGACACAAGGAGAGATGTCCGTGTGGTAATCAAATTAAACTAATATTATTAATTTGCTCATTTTCAGCTTAAGCAAGTGGCTCATCTTACCCCACTCTCCTCTAACTGGATCAGTAGCACATTAGCCAACATTAAAGCCAGTTAACCTTTAACGAAGAGCAGAGAGAGAGCTGAAGCAGTGTGTCTTCAGAAGACTTGCTCAACTCTCTCTGTTCTCATCAGTATCATCGTATCCGTCATCAGTACGTTTTGTTAATGCTTTAGTAAACAGCACTTTTGTTCAGATGTGAGGCAGGTGGTAATGTGTTCATCTTGATTCATTCTCCCAGCGATCCTTCAGCTGCTATAACACAGTGTCTACAGATATGAACAAGTTATATTCAAGACCTTTTAACACCATCGGATTTTACATTTAAGACCAATCCTCTCACAAGTGTAATGTAATATTGAATTTGATAAATGTAAAAAGATACGTATATTGCTTTTAGAAATGCTAATTAAGATAAAGAGCAAACTTTTCATATCCCAAATAAGAGAGATTTCTGGTGGCGTAAACTTTATACTGAAGCAATATTTTATCTGTGTTCTGTTAAACTGTATATTTTATCTTTTTTCTTATTAAATGTATGCAAACAAATGAATTAACATTGCACAATTACAACTGCAATAAATGATGTTATGAGATTAAAGTTTTAAATACAGTTTTTCATATACAAATAAGAAATGTTGGGGGTAAATACATGCTTGTAATTACAAACTGGCGGTAAATCACTTAACGAGTGAGTCATTGAATCATTCAATTAACTGATTCATTCAAAACCCTGAATCATTCAGAAACTAAACAGATGTGAGCTGCTTGTAGATTGAGCAATACTCCTGCTGTTTGGTAGTTTAGAAACTATTTTAGTTGGTGAAATGGAACAAAACAGTCAATGTTTGTCTTAATTACGTGATTCTTTTTTTACCTCAGTAGGTTTCTTCTGCGAGTGTCTTTACGCGTCTCATTCAGCTCTTTTACTCATGTCCTACACTTATTTGATTCGATTTCTCCATAAAAAAAGTCTCTCACAGAGCGTAATGGACTGAAAATATTTAAGACCTGCTGAATCTGAATTGTACGAGTTTTTAAGGACCCCTGTATAAGCATCAGACGAGACGAGTTCATAACTAGATCATCAGAAGCTGAAACACACACTTCACAGCCTCGGTGTCTCCAGGACCAGATCAAACTCGTCTAAACACACAATCACCCTCAACATGACTGCTTCTCTTCATTTGAGATTAACATTATGCAACTCCGTCATCGTTTACTCACACGCATACAATACATCTGTGTGAAAGAGAGCCAAATTATCCAGTAAAAGCTCAGCCAGGCACAGCTCAGATATTAGCTTACGAAGGTGTGATATTCCCGTTTCTAGGGACGCTGTATTGTTCTGGTTGTTTTGGAAAAGAAACCAGATCCGTCCCGCTGCTGGTCAGTAAGATGATGATGCACCAGCCATTGAGCGCAGGGAAATTATTAATAGTGTTCGCTATAGAGATAGAGGCCACTCCTGGGGCGAGAACAAAGAAATATACATCTGTCTTTTACATATGAACACAAACAACGTTAAACAGATGCAATGGTTATCCTCTCAGAGGTGTGTGTTTGTGTCAGCACCAGGAGCTTATATTCAATCTGGACAGTGCTTTACAACTTTCTTTTGCAATGCAAACCATATTTTTGATGATTTTCTGACAGAGCAAATCACACACACACACCACAACGATGGAGGAGACTGTTGCTAAGGTGTTCTGAGCAGTTTCTAGGGTGTCGTTATATGGTTGCTAAGGTAACTACTTTCTGGCTTAAAAAAAAAAAAACCCAAACCCAAATATCACAAATATGTAAAATGATGATAATAATAAAGAAGTGCAAATACAAGCAATACAGCAGTTTGTTTTCCTGTATTTTATGATTTACTACGGTCCTATGATTTCTGAAAATGATTCAGAAAATAAATAAACATATCATTTGATTACATTTTAAAAGATAAAACTTTTCATTAAACATTAAACTTTTCATTTTTTAATGCTCTGACTTGCTTACCATCAATATAATAATTTTGTATTAAATCATGATTTTTTTAAATATATATATATATATATATATATATATATATATATATTAAATCTACAAAAAATATAATTATTTTAATAATTCTTAGTGTTCTATTATTGTAAAAAAAAAAAAGAAAAAAAAAAAGTCACTCCTGAATTCAACTGATTAGCCACGCTCTTTAATTATTAAAATTTAACTTAACAGTACTGGGGGAAATAAAATTAAATTTGGAAAAGAATAATAAAACCGATTTCATAGGCCCTAAAGCATTACTGTTTGATAAACCTGTAATACATTGATGTTAAACTGTATAAGTTCCATGGTTTTAATACACAAGACATGATTTTTGCTTTCCAACAATTAATTTATCATTAAAAGGGAATCCATAGAAATGTGAGATAAAAATGAAGCTCTCATAGCAGCTCTGGAGATCAGCCAGAAGTGAGATTAATACCCCATATTATTTTGGTTGAGTTTTTCTGAAAAATTCCAGTGTTTTACACTGCTGTGATGTTTGAGAGAACAGTTTTCACATTGCTGCTAGCCTTTTCTTTCTGGAATCTGTCAGAACAGCAGCTTGTGTGCCTGACTTCAGTGACCTTTGACCTCTGACCCAAAAAACCCAGGTTCACACATGTGCTGCTGAAACAACCCAAGAGTCCTCGAGGAGATGTGTGTCGACACAAAACCACTGAAAACAGCCTGTTTTCACCGTTAGACGCTGCTCTACAGAGGTCAGAGAGAAGGCATTAATAAATCAAACAGACAGGTGTTCAGATCACTGAGCTCTAGACACACGCACTGATGGAGCGGTGTCCTCTCTTCCTCAGAACAACAACACAGAAATATCAATCCTTCATGAAGAGGAAAGAGAAATGGCCCGGGAGTCAAAGGTCAGCTTCCTGTTTGGACTGCAGGTGTAAGAATGAACACAGCAGAGCCCACACAAACTCTCTCTCTGTCTGTCTCTCTCTCTCTCTCTCTCTCTCTCTGTCTCTCTCTCTGTCTGTCTCTCTCTCTCTCTCTCTCTCTCTCTCTGTCTCTCTCTCTCTCTCTCTCTGTCTCTGTCTCTCTCTCTCTCTCTCTCTGTCTCTCTCTCTGTCTGTCTCTCTCTCTCTCTCTCTCTCTCTCTCTGTCTCTCTCTCTGTCTGTCTCTCTCTCTCTCTCTCTCTCTCTCTCTGTCTCTCTCTCTCTCTCTGTCTCTGTCTCTCTCTCTCTCTCTCTCTCTCTCTGTCTCTCTCTCTGTCTGTCTCTCTCTCTCTCTGTCTCTCTCTCTGTCTGTCTCTCTCTCTCTCTCTCTCTCTGTCTCTCTCTCTCTCTCTCTCTCTCTCTCTGTCTCTCTCTCTCTCTCTCTCTGTCTCTCTCTCTCTGTCTGTCTGTCTCTCTCTCTCTCTCTCTGTCTCTCTCTCTCTCTCTCTCTCTCTCTGTCTCTCTCTCTCTCTCTCTGTCTCTCTCTCTCTCTCTGTCTCTCTCTCTCTCTCTCTCTCTCTGTCTCTCTCTCTCTCTCTCTCTCTCTCTCTGTCTCTCTCTCTCTCTCTCTGTCTGTCTCTCTCTCTCTCTCTCTCTCTGTCTCTCTCTCTCTCTCTCTCTCTCTCTCTCTCTCTCTCTCTCATTCAAATTAGCTTTATTGGCATGACTTGTACAGTATTGCCAAAGCATTGGCAATTACATAGGCAATGAACAAATAATCAATAAAATTAAACAGTAAACAAATGTATGAATACATTTATACAAAAATGAAAAAAAAAAAAAAAAAAAAAAAGAAGAAAAGAAATCAGTATCAAATGTAAAAAAAAATATATATATATATATATATATATATATATACACATATATATATACGTCAAACAATCAAAATATACAATTATTTATCCATCTGAGGTTCCACTGGTTGTCCTCATTTCATGGCATGTAAAGACATACTTTGCAGCAATTATCTCACATTTGGGCATTTCTCCCAGTATGTATGGGAGTTTCTGTGTGTCTGGTATGTTTTCGAATTCAGGGTATATTTGGGAAATGTTTTCAAAGTGTTTTTGTCTGATTGTATTGTATTTGGGGCATGAGGTCAGAAAGTGCAGCTCTGTCTCGATCTGTCCCCGGTCACACTGGGAGCAGAGTCTCTCCTCCGGTGGGAGCCAGCTCTGTCTGTGGCGACCCTTCTCTATGGCCAGGCTGTGTTCACTCAGTCTGTATGTTGTCAATATTTTTCTCAGTTTAGGGCATTTTATTGTTCTCAGGTAATTTGCCAGTGTGAATTCTCTTTTTAGGGTCAGATAGCATTGTACTTTACTTTGTTTTTTGGTGGTTTCTTTCCAGTATTGGATATATTTTTCTTTCTGCTTGTTGCTAATGTGGTGTGGTCTGCTTGAGCTGGCGCTGCTGTCCTGAGGCTGCTGGGCACTGGTGACTGCAGAGAGTCTCAGGACCAGCTGGCTGAGGGGACTCTTCTCTGGCTTCAGCTCCTGCAAGGTTAGGGCTTTAAGTGATTGTAAAATTGAATTGATCTTTTTTGTATTTTGAGTAAGAGGGGGTATTGGCCGAGCTCTGCTCTGCACAGGTTATTGGGTGTTTTTCTCTGCACCTGTAGGATGCTCTTACAGAACTCGGTATGGAAAGATTCTATGACTGTTTTGTCCCATTTGTCAAATTCATTATTAAGTTTTGGCCCCCAAATTTCACTACCATATAGAATTATTGGTTCTAGTACAAATTGGAAAATTTTTAGCCAGATTTCAATTGGAATATAGATTTTAATGTTTCTTTTTATTGCATAGAAAGCCCTCCTCGCTTTGTCCCTCAGATCTTTCACAGCCATGTTGAGGTTCCCTGTGTATGTAATGTTGAGGCCGAGGTAAGTGTAGTTTTTTGTGTGTTGTAATTTAGTGGTGTCTAGATAGAAATTGTGTGTAACCTGATTTCTGTATTGTTTCTGAAAGATCATTATCTTAGTCTTCGCTGTGTTTACTGTCAGGGCCCAGGTCTGGCAGAATCTCTGCAGGAGGTTAAGGTGCTGCTGCAAGCCTTCTTTAGTAGGTGAGAGCAACACCAAGTCGTCTGCATACAGCAGAGCTCTGATCTCGGTGTTGTTCAGGGTGAGGCCAGGTGCCGTGGAACTCTCTAACTGCTTTGCTAATTCATTGATATATAGATTGAAGAGAATTGGACTGAGATTGCACCCCTGCTTCACTCCCCGGCCCTGGGAGAAGAACGCTGTTTGTTTGTTTCCAATCTTTACGGCACATTCACTTTTTGTATACATGTTCTTAATCAAATCATATGTTTTTCCTCCAATGCCACTTTCGAGTAGTCTACAGAAGAGGCCTTCGTGCCAGATGGAATCAAAGGCTTTTTGGAAGTCAACAAAACAGGCATATACCTTTCTTTTCTTAATGTTTAGTTCTTGATCAATTAGAGTCTGGAGTGTAAATATATGGTCCGTTGTGCGGCAATTTGGCAAAAAACCAATTTGGCATTTATGTAGAATATTGTGGTCATCAAGCAAGTTGACAAGTCGTTTATTAACGATGTTGCAGAATATTTTTCCCAGGTTACTGGATACACATATTCCTCTGTAGTTATTTGGGTCATATTTATCTCCGGATTTATGAATTGGGGTTATTAAGCCTTTGCTCCAGATGTCTGGAAAAGTTCCAGTTGATAGAATTGTATTGAATAGTTTTAGTATAGCCAATCTGATTTTATGATCCGAGTATTTGATCATTTCGTTGAGGATTCCATCTACACCACAAGCCTTTTTTCCTTTCAGGGACTGGATGACCTCTGCTAACTCTTGTTCTGTGACAGGGTAATCTAGAGGGTTTTGGTTGTTTTTTATCACCGCCTCCAGAGTTTTCAATTTTGTGAGTATCTTGTACTGATCATTATTTTTTGTAATAGTACTGTATAAATCACTAAAGTGATTAATCCAAGTATTTCCATCTTGAATGGCCAATTCATCCTGCTGGGTTTTGTTTAGGTTGTTCCATTTCTCCCAGAACTGGTTGGACTCTAAAGATTCCTCAATTTCACAGAGTTGCTTTTTGTTGTGTTGTTCTTTTTTAGTTTTTAGGGTGTACTTGTATTGTTTCAGAGTGGCCTCATATTTACAGCGTATATTGTGGTTATCTGGGTCCCTATGCTTTTCATTAGATAATTTCCTTAAAGTTTTCCTTAGGTTTTTGCATTCAGTGTCAAACCATTTGTTACTGTTCATTTGTTGAAGTTTTGGTTTGGAGGCTTTCAAATTAGACAATGAAGCCAAATGATGAAATATTGAATTGATTTTGTCCACAGCTGAATTTACACCAGAACTATTCTGGGGAAATGTTTCATTTATAAATAAATGAGTTAAATCATATATGTTTTGATTTTCCAGTGCCTTTTGGTACGCGCCCACGCTGTTTGGGGTCCATCTGTATGAGTATGTGCTGTTGAACAGTTCACAGGCACTGGGGGCTCTAGACTTAGACTGGGCCCTTTGAAGATATAGTGTGATTTTGCTGTGGTCTGAGAGGGGTGTGAGGGGGCTGACTGTGAAAGCTCTGAGAGACACTGGATCTAGATCTGTAATGAAATAATCTACCACACTACTGCCAAGAGCTGAGCTGTAAGTGTAGCGACCCAGAGAGTCCCCTCGTAGCCTGCCGTTGACTATGTACAGACCCAGTGTACGGCATAGCTGTAAAAGCTGCACACCGCTTGTGTTGGTAAGCTTGTCAAAGCTCTTTCTAGAAGGACATTCAGGGAGGGGGAAGCAGGTGCTTCCAGGTAAGTGTTTGTCTCCCTGGGTGTTCATAGTGTCAGCTCTTTCCCCTGTTCGAGCGTTCAAGTCCCCACAGATTAATACATTTCCCATGCTTTTATAATGGTTAATTTCCTCCTCAAGAATAGAGAAGATATCTGGGTTGTAGTAGGGGGATTCTGATGGAGGTATATAGATGGCACATATGTAGACATGTTGCTCAGCACAAATCATCTGTTTGTTAAGTTTCAACCATATATAAGATTCTTCTTTTTTAATTACTGTGATGGATTGGCTCAGTTCTGATTTACACCATATAATCATGCCTCCTGAATCTCTGCCTTGAGTTATTGTGGGATTTTTTGTTGATGATATAATGATCTCAGTGTAGCCGTGAGGACGACCAGTGGAAATATCTTCTCTGCACCATGTCTCCTGTAGAACTATGATGTCAGAGTCTTTTAACTCTCTATTAAAATCTGAGTTTCTGCTTTTTAAACCAAAAGCTGATGATCTCAGACCTTGAATGTTCCAACATGTTATTGTAAACGATTTCATCTCCAAGTGTAATCTGTTCAAAAATTAGACAAACACCTTATATCCTAACTAACACCTAATAGTAAACTAGATATTAAAACAATATAATAATAATAATATTAGTAACAAACGAGAAGAAAAAAAAATAATAAATAAATAAAAAAAAGGAAAATATTGTTGTAGGTAAATTAACAAAATATTAAACTTTGAGTGACATTTTATAATGTATCATGTGTGAGATATTGTTAAGAATTGTCCATTTAAAATGATATCTAATATGCTATACTATGAATTATTGATTTGTCTAAGAGGCCTCTGCTCTTCATCTCTCTCTCTCTCTCTCTCTCGGGTAATGTAGTTCTTCACCATAAATAAAAGGGAAATGACACTGATACAGCAGAAGCAACATAACCTCAGAGCTCATGGTAGGTTTGTATTTAACAGGTGTTACTAAAAATCAATCCTGAAGCAGAACTTTTACACTTCTGGCACTCGACTGTTTCTCTCGACAACAAAAATGTACAAATGTCGTCCAGTTTGTCCGGAAGAGATCTTAGCCTTGAGAGACGGAGTTACTGTAGAAGAGATCTAAACAGCACGAGCAGGATCTGTTGGTGTGACTCTGTTAGAAGACACTGTTTTGCCTCGAGCAGGCCGTCACCTGTCTCAGACTGACAAAGACAACCACACCTTCAGTGTAATCATTCTCTCCCATCTAATGCAATAAGCTGCTGCGCTGCAGTGGCTTGTAAACGCTCGAGTCTGGGCCAAACGTGCGCCTCACTGAGTCACCACGCTCTCCTCGAGTGTTCAGCGATCAGAGCTCGCAGCGCCAGCACTGTGTGCAAACAGCTCAGACGCACTGTGAGGGGACAAAGACATGACATCAGCCCACTGGAGCCCATCAGGTCACTGGAACCAGCCACTCTCTGACACCATGACCCCGTTAGAGGAGAGCTCTGGACCTAGGAGTAAATGTGTCCTATACCAGCTTATAGACTCATGTTTACTCATCTTCAGGCCAGTCAAGACATCAATGATTTTATATCTTAATTGAAACAGATTTGGAGAAATGCATCACAGAGCATCCATTGATGAGACACTGATACAATGACACATTTCCACAAACCTGATGAGGAAACAAACTCATCCTGATCTGGGATGGATTGAGGGTGAGCAGATCTGCAGCACATTCAAACACTGTGAGATGTTTCTGGCTTTGTTTCAGCAGATGAGCGCAGCAGCACTGGTTCATCTGTTTGTTTGACCAATGAAAGTTTAGTTTAGTGATTCTAGCAGCTTTGAAGAGGTTCAGAAGAAAGTGACTTGCAAACCACACTTTGTACTTCTAACCGAATTCTGCTTTGTCAACACAAGCCCAACAGAGCCAGACGCTGGGCCGCTGCAAACATGTAGATGTTGCACAATGAACTCCAATAACACTGAACGCGTGTCGAGCAGGATTTGTTGGTGTTTAATCTAGGAAGGAATTTCTGATGGAAAACACATCCCAGGGAGGAACAGCACGGCCTGGCCGGAGCAAACCGGACACATGACAGCTAACAGCACGGCTCGTTCAGTCTCATAACGCTCATAACCGCTGCAGTGAAGGACATCTCAGAGAGACCAGGGCATTATCTGAAGACATTTCTCATGTAAATGATCACAGACTCAATGCAGGACAAAGCCCTGAGCCACACAGGTGGAAACACACTTACTCTATGAGCAATACTTTCAGAGCAATGCAGATCCTGTTAGATAGTTCATTTAGTTAAAGAGCTAAGACCTCATCAAAGGGCAGAAATGAAACATTGATTGAACATTTACATGTATGCGTTTGGCAGAAAGAAACTTGAAATGCAGTATGGATAGTTTTTTGTTTTGTTTTTTGCATTAATGCATCTGCTTGGGAATCGAACCCATGGCCTACAGGAATAAAACAAAAACAACTTTAGTCTGAAATGCAACACTTTGGTAAACTCACGTTTCTCATCATCTTGGTGCACTAAAGATGCTGCTCTTGACAAAACATCCAAAGGCGTTTCCATCCTGGGTCAGACCCTGAGCACGGAAAATCAGACTGTTAACCTCGGGTCAGAAATCAGCACATGCATTTACGCTCAGAAGTGACGCTGGGAGGAGGCTCGTGGCATGTTTTCTCTTCTCATGGACTCCCAGAATGAGCACTGCAAACATGTGAGGTCTGGAGCACTTCCCACACTGCACTGCATTCCACAGAGCGCGAGCACAGCTGAGAGACCTCCACGCGCTTTCGTGTCCGCGGTGCAAACCGAGTTACAGTAAAAGCACGCACCTCTGTTATTATGGCAGCAGCGCATTATAATGAGGGCGTTGCGAGAAAATCATCAACGTTTTACTAGCGTTACTTATTAATGTGGTCGCATATGAAACTACAGTAACTCACACATAATGTCTGGTAAATCATTCCGCGGGAAGTGTTGCACAGTAACAACAAGTGTCTTTAAGACGCGGGAGCGCTTTTCCTTGAGCAGTGATCATAAAGCACATATATATTCACACTTTCTTACAAGTGTAGTGTTGCATATATTTAAAAAAACACGAATTTAAACTCTATCCCACCTTGAAGCGCCACTTTGGAGGCTCGCCGAGCTCACAGCGGATGAAGATCTCGAGCAGAGACAGAAGTCCAGCGGAGCAGCCGGAGCGCGGTGCGCGAGCGCCGGGAGGAATGCGTGGAATGATGGAATTCTCTTCCTAGCAGGTGATGGGAGTCCAGCATTCCCATTGGTCGAGGTCAGCGGAATGAGATCAGCATACATTATGCTAATAGACGCGTGACGTCACATCCTTGCAACAGGTACAAGGTGAAAGGGAAGTCCGCCAATGAACAAAGACACTTTACAATCACACTTAAAAACCTTTATTGACGTTTTCTCAGGAATATTGTGCATTGGAGAATGAATCACTGCTTCAGTCATTAGTCGATTGTGAATAAATAAGACTATGTCACGAGGCTCTTCTGCGCCAGCCTCGCCACATCTTCTGCAGCTTCTTCGCGCTGTAGGACACGGTTTTGACGAGACCTAAGGAAAGAGTTCAAACCTGAAATCAGTGCAGAAGAAGTGATTCTTGACTGCTGGGATGAAACATGCATTCATTAGGCGTTTTGCTGGTGCTGCTGTTAATGGGACCTTAAAATATATTTTTATTAATAAAAAGTTTATAATTACATTTAAAAGTCTGATTCTGTAATGTTTATCTGGTATTTTTTCAAAATTGACTTATTAACCCCTTCCTTCTCTCAAGACAAAGTATGTCAAGATTTCTGAAGTTTATATTTTTCAGTCTATTGTGGAGTATTGTGTTAAGACATCTAATAAAATGATTGTATCACACTTATTTTCTACTGAAACGTTGCGTGCGTGTTCTACAACACTGAAGATCATCTCTCAACCATTTCAGTCTTTAATACAATGAAAAGCATGAAGTCTAGAGGTCCTTTACCAGCGGTGGCTATTCCTTTGGCACTCTGTGTTATACTGGAGGCTTTCACGATTGACGCAATGCCTGTGAAAAAAGCATAATTAGATATGATACGGCCATTCATCCAACAAAGCATCATTGAGCATTCAATACAAGTCATCTGCCAACAGCAGGCAGAATTACTACCATTTTTAAGAGTTATTTGTGAATGGACATATCTAATTTAAGTATTACATAACTAAAATCAATTGATTATATTAAAGTGAATGAACTGTAAATTACACTGAAGGTAACTACAAAGTGAAATACAATGATTACTAAATGATGCAATGCATTCTGAATAGTGACAGACCCAAATATCATTAAATATCTGTTGATTTTAATTACAGAAGAGGTCTTTAAGAGATTGTCAATTCTGAAATCGAGACTCTCTACTGTCATTGTGAATGCAGCAGCTCTTGAAAACCAATGCAAATGCTCTTGCAGCTTCCAGTGCTGTGCATGGCCTCGCGCAGGTGTTTGTGAGAAATGCACTGGCGGTTATTATGACAATGAGACGTGTGGGTGAGGCAGCCGGAGAAACTCAACACCACCAAAACCCAGCCGGCCAGTTCGGCGAGTCCTGGGAAACCACGGCGCATTTGCCCTTTCATTCATCTTGTGTAATGGTTTACTCCATGCTACTGAAGTGAGCTCGAGCTCTCCGGTGTGGCTGGTGGTTTACAGTGCGTGGTGTCTGACCTTGCTGCACGGCGGAGCCACAGTCAGGGTCCTGTGCCACCTGCAGCAGGATCTCCTCCACGTCTCGGTTCTTCCCGGGACGCTCCACCAGACGCGTGATCTGCTGCTGGAGAGTGCGAGGAAGAGCCATGAGCTGCGTGAACTGACCCTCCGGGCTTTTGTCCACCTAGTGAACAGAAAACATACAGACATCCTGAAAATAAACACTGGAGCTGCTTTCATGGATCCTCCTTATTTATTCACAAAGTCTTCCCCACTAGAGGTCACACTTTCACAACAATAACAAAAAAGCATTTGAACAAACCCACAGTTTTGGCAAGAAATGGCTTGATATTTCTGTGCAACACATACTGTATTTGAGTAAACAGACTCGTTGTTAGGCATGGCGCAGAGCAGCCAAATCCTCTCGAAGTAATAGTTATGTATCGAGGAAATATGTAATCAAACCATATATATCATATATGCATAAGAGGCTGTTTTTGTGGGACTGGCCATCACTAGACGATACAGAGTCCCACACTAGAAGCCTGAGCGCTTGAGCCTGAAGGGAGTGAACTATCAGGAGTCTCACCTCCAGCCGGCCCTGATGAGGCTTGTACACCACCTGAGGGCACTCCTGAAGAATATTGTTATATAACTTCCGGAAATGCGTCATGTTCTCTCTCACGATGTTGGAAACCTTGGATTTATCCTCACCGATCACCATCCTGAAATCCCCTACAGAAAGACGAGCTGCTTGAGGAATTGTTTAAAAGCTCTTCAGGTAAAAATGTCAAATCGACACATAAAGCTTTTACCAGAGTAGGACAAGCCTGCTATCTGCAGGAACAGGTCTTCCTCTGAGAAACTCTCTGGCAGCATGAGAAACGAAGCGATCACGGCACTCTTCAGATTCCCTACGAGAGCGTCCCGCAGTTTTCCAGGCTCACTCTGGAGCAGAATCCGAACCTAGAGAGAGAAAAAACATGCCTAACATGGGCTTACTCTCGCTTGAGCACTTTCACTGACTCTCTAAACACATCAAGAACTCATGAGCTCATGCATCAGAAAAATATAGCATCGCATCAGACAATACAAGAGTGATCTTTATTAGGAAGTGTAAGTGGACCCAATCTGACTTTAGGTGGAGAAGGGACTCTTTGTTATTGTCCTTTTGTATTATGGACACATTATTTTCTGTTTGACACTAAAGCTGCTTTGACACAATCAGTGTGGCATAGAGCATTTTCAATTTTTGGAAAACCTAAGGATTTTAAAAATGTGACTTGTAGGCCTGTAGAAGTCCTAGGAAAATCCATTGGCTTTTTTTTATCATGAATATAAATTTTTGTGCGCCGCTCTGGAAGCTTGTTTAGCATCCGTTCGCCGCTCTGAAGGGCGTGTTTAGTGTCTGTGAGCCGCTCTGGAGGCATGTTTAGTGTCTGTGAGCCGCTCTGGAGGCGTGTTTAGTGTCTGTGAGCCGCTCTGGAGGCGTGTTTAGTGTCTGTGTGCCGCTCTGGAGGCGTGTTCAGTGTCTGTGTGCCACTCTGGAAGCTTGTTTAGCGTCCGTTCGCCGCTCTGGAGGCGTGTTTAGTGTCTGTGTGCCGCTCTGGAGGCGTGTTCAGTGTCTGTGTGCCACTCTGGAAGCTTGTTTAGCATCCGTTCGCCGCTCTGAAGGGCGTGTTTAGTGTCTGTGAGCCGCTCTGGAGGCGTGTTTAGTGTCTGTGAGCCGCTCTGGAGGCGTGTTTAGTGTCTGTGAGCCGCTCTGGAGGCGTGTTTAGTGTCTGTGTGCCGCTCTGGAGGCGTGTTCAGTGTCTGTGTGCCACTCTGGAAGCTTGTTTAGCGTCCGTTCGCCGCTCTGAAGGGCGTGTTTAGTGTCTGTGAGCAGCTCTGGAGGCGTGTTTAGTGTCTGTGAGCAGCTCTGGAGGCGTGTTTAGTGTCTGTGTGTCGCTCTGGAGGCGTGTTTAGTGTCTGTGAGCCGCTCTGGAGGCGTGTTTAGTGTCTGTGAGCCGCTCTGGAGGCGTGTTTAGTGTCTGTGAGCAGCTCTGGAGGCGTGTTTAGTGTCTGTGTGTCGCTCTGGAGGCGTGTTTAGTGTCTGTGAGCCGCTCGGGAGGCGTGTTTAGTGTCTGTGAGCCGCTCGGGAGGCGTGTTTAGTGTCTGTGTGCCGCTCTGGAGGCGTGTTCAGTGTCTGTGTGCCACTCTGGAAGCTTGTTTAGCGTCCGTTCGCCGCTCTGAAGGGCGTGTTTAGTGTCTGTGTGTCGCTCTGGAGGCGTGTTTAGTGTCTGTGAGCAGCTCTGGAGGCGTGTTTAGTGTCTGTGTGTCGCTCTGGAGGCGTGTTTAGTGTCTGTGTGTCGCTCTGGAGGCGTGTTTAGTGTCTGTGAGCCGCTCTGGAGGCGTGTTTAGTGTCTGTGAGCCGCTCTGGAGGCGTGTTTAGTGTCTGTGAGCCGCTCTGGAGGCGTGTTTAGTGTCTGTGTGTCGCTCTGGAGGCGTGTTTAGTGTCTGTGAGCCGCTCTGGAGGCGTGTTTAGTGTCTGTGAGCCGCTCTGGAGGCGTGTTTAGTGTCTGTGAGCCGCTCTGGAGGCGTGTTTAGTGTCTGTGAGCCGCTCTGGAGGCGTGTTTAGTGTCTGTGAGCCGCTCTGGAGGCGTGTTTAGTGTCTGTGTGTCGCTCTGGAGGCGTGTTTAGTGTCTGTGAGCCGCTCTGGAGGCGTGTTTAGTGTCTGTGAGCCGCTCTGGAGGCGTGTTTAGTGTCTGTGAGCCGCTCTGGAGGCGTGTTTAGTGTCTGTGAGCCGCTCTGGAGGCGTGTTTAGTGTCCGTGTGCCGCTCTGGAGGCGTGTTTAGTGTCCGTGTGCCGCTCTGGAGGCATGTTTAGTGTCCGTGAGCCGCTCTGGAGGCGTGTTTAGTGTCCGTGAGCCGCTCTGGAGGCGTGTTTATTGTCCGCGTGCCGCTCTGGAGGTGTGTTTAGTGTCCGTGTGCTACTCTGGAGGCGTTTAGTGTCCGTGTGCCGCCCTGGAGGTGTGTTTAGTGTCCGTGAGCCGCTCTGGAGGCGTGTTCAGTGTCTGTGAGCAGCTCTGGAGGCGTGTTTAGTGTCTGTGAGCCGCTCTGGAGGCGTGTTTAGTGTCTGTGTGCCGCTCTGGAGGCGTGTTCAGTGTCTGTGTGCCACTCTGGAAGCTTGTTTAGCGTCCGTTCGCCGCTCTGAAGGGCGTGTTTAGTGTCTGTGTGTCGCTCTGGAGGCGTGTTTAGTGTCTGTGAGCAGCTCTGGAGGCGTGTTTAGTGTCTGTGTGTCGCTCTGGAGGCGTGTTTAGTGTCTGTGAGCAGCTCTGGAGGCGTGTTTAGTGTCTGTGAGCCGCTCTGGAGGCGTGTTTAGTGTCTGTGTGTCGCTCTGGAGGCGTGTTTAGTGTCTGTGAGCCGCTCTGGAGGCGTGTTTAGTGTCTGTGAGCCGCTCTGGAGGCGTGTTTAGTGTCTGTGTGTCGCTCTGGAGGCGTGTTTAGTGTCTGTGAGCCGCTCTGGAGGCGTGTTTAGTGTCTGTGTGTCGCTCTGGAGGCGTGTTTAGTGTCTGTGAGCCGCTCTGGAGGCGTGTTTAGTGTCTGTGAGCCGCTCTGGAGGCGTGTTTAGTGTCTGTGAGCCGCTCTGGAGGCGTGTTTAGTGTCTGTGAGCCGCTCTGGAGGCGTGTTTAGTGTCTGTGAGCAGCTCTGGAGGCGTGTTTAGTGTCTGTGAGCCGCTCTGGAGGCGTGTTTAGTGTCCGTGTGCCGCTCTGGAGGCGTGTTTAGTGTCCGTGTGCCGCTCTGGAGGCATGTTTAGTGTCCGTGTGCCGCTCTGGAGGCGTGTTTAGTGTCCGTGAGCCGCTCTGGAGGCGTGTTTAGTGTCCGTGAGCCGCTCTGGAGGCGTGTTTAGTGTCCGTGAGCCGCTCTGGAGGCGTGTTTAGTGTCCGTGAGCCGCTCTGGAGGCGTGTTTATTGTCCGCGTGCCGCTCTGGAGGTGTGTTTAGTGTCCGCGTGCCACTCTGGAGGCGTTTAGTGTCCGTGTGCCGCCCTGGAGGCGTGTTTAGTGTCCGTGAGCCGCTCTGGAGGCGTGTTCAGTGTCTGTGAGCAGCTCTGGAGGCGTGTTTAGTGTCTGTGAGCAGCTCTGGAGGCGTGTTTAGTGTCTGTGAGCAGCTCTGGAGGCGTGTTTAGTGTCTGTGAGCCGCTCTGGAGACGTGTTTAGTGTCCGTGAGCCGCTCTGGAGACGTGTTTAATGTCCGTGAGCCGCTCTGGAGGCGTGTTTAGTGTCCGTGAGCCGCTCGAGGCGTGTTTAGTGTCTGTGTGTCGCTCTGGAGGCGTGTTTAGTGTCTGTGAGCAGCTCTGGAGATGTGTTTAGTGTCCGTGAGCCGCTCTGGAGGCGTGTTTAGTGTCTGTGAGCCGCTCTGGAGGCGTGTTTAGTGTCTGTGAGCCGCTCTGGAGGCGTGTTTAGTGTCTGTGAGCCGCTCTGGAGGCGTGTTTAGTGTCTGTGAGCCACTCTGGAGGCGTGTTTAGTGTCTGTGAGCCGCTCTGGAGGCGTGTTCAGTGTCCGTGAGCCGCTCTGGAGGCGTGTTTAGTGTCTGTGAGCCGCTCTGGAGGCGTGTTCAGTGTCTGTGAGCCGCTCTGGAGGCGTGTTTAGTGTCTGTGAGCCGCTCTGGAGGCGTGTTTAGTGTCTGTGAGCCGCTCTGGAGGCGTGTTTAGTGTCTGTGAGCCGCTCTGGAGGCGTGTTCAGTGTCCCTGAGCCGCTCTGGAGGCGTGTTTAGTGTCTGTGAGCCGCTCTGGAGGCGTGTTCAGTGTCTGTGAGCCGCTCTGGAGGCGTGTTCAGTGTCTGTGAGCCGCTCTGGAGGCGTGTTTAGTGTCTGTGAGCCGCTCTGGAGGCGTGTTTAGTGTCTGTGTGCCACACTGGAGGTCATCTGGTGGAGGAGATACTCACAGGTTTGTGTAGTCTGCCTGCTACATACAGGGTTTTCCAGTGGAGTAGGTCTTCGATCAGAGCGTCTGTGCTGATCACACCGTACTTGATCACCTGCAAACACAAGTCACCACTTCAGCCCATCAAACAAACCACATTGGAATTAGTTTTGGACTATATACTCTTGTTCAGATGTTTGGGATTTGGAAGATTCTTTAATAAAGTCTATTTTGCTCACCAGGGCTGCATTTATCTGAAGCTGATTAAAACAGCTGTTTTCTGCGTGAATATAATGTGAAATGTAATTTATTTCTGTGATGTGCAGCATCTTCAGTGTCACATGATTATCAGAAATTATTCTAATATGATGATTTGCGGCTCGAGACAGATTTCTGATTATAATCAATGTTGATAACAGTAGTGCTGCAAAATATTTCTGTGGAAACTGTGATTGATGTCATTGATGCATTAGTTATTATAATCAAATAACATTATATAGGCTGTGTAAGATGTAGTAATTTTTATATCGCTTTTCAGTCAGATTGAAATCCATGCAGTAATAAACATTCAGTCTATGAGCGTGGAGACTAGTATAAAGATAGAACCTATTCAATAACTCTCTCTCTCTATACAGACTGCAGCATAAAATCCCAGATCCGACAAACGGAGTCTGGTACCCTGTCTTCAGCCGGGACAAGGGTGTTGAAGTAGACTCCAGCACCAT
>NC_081792.1:1785000-1792500 GCF_963082965.1 Carassius carassius
TATGGGTATTCTCTAGCCGTTGAGTGTGTGTACATCGGGTGTATACTTATTATTGCAATGCATTATGGGATTGAACGAGTGCACTCAAATAGTGCCCTATTTAATGTTAAAGGGGGTGATTTTGAACACAGCCTCAGTGTGTTTCCTCTTCCACAATCTCTGTTATGAAGCTCATTCACTGCTCATGTCACTCATATTCAGATGACGTCAATAACAAAGAAACGTTTATACATGTACGACATGTATAAACATGTATGACAGTACTTGAATGTGATTTTCATGAGATTTGATTAATTGATTAAAACTTCTGCAGGTGTGCAGCTTCTGTGTTGCCTCTGCTAGCCCGGGGTCTGCCGGTCAATCCGGAGCTGGAGGAGCTCCCCTCCTGTCATTCATATTCACTGGAAACCCCGTTCAGCATCTGCAGTACAACATACTACAGCCACGTCAGAGATGATGCAGGAGCTGGTGAGGGACTGGGGGAAGGGAGCGTGTGAGAAGAGAGAGAGCGAGGGAGGGAGGGAGGGAGCGGAGACACAGGCAGAGCGGGAGCATCTCTTCCTGGCATTCAAGCTGTCAGTGAAGCGAGGAACGGAGAAATTCAACAGCAATATCTACACTGCACTCTTGAGAAGAGTTGTGAATCCAGACCACACAGAGGCTACTGTCACCGTTACCGTTTAACCTTCACTAGCCATGAACTTCCTGCGCCGTCGCCTTTCTGACAGCAGCTTCATCGCTAACCTGCCCAACGGCTACATGTCTGATCTCCAGAGGCCCGACCCACCTCCACCACCTCCTCCGACTGCTGCCACCAAAGCCCCGGCCGGACCGACTCCTGCCCCATCCACACCTCCTGCGGCCAAGTCCCCCACCGCTCCTCCGGCCCCCGAGGGACGGCCGCAGCCCGCCCATTCCACCGGGTCAGGATTCTTCAGCTCCATCACCAATGTGGTGAAGCAGACCGCCGCTTCTGCGGGACTCGTGGAGCAAAGTCCTGCGGCGGTGTCGAGGAAGTTCAAGATCCTCCTGGTCATCGACGAACCCCAACACGAGTGGTGAGTTTACTTGCATTGATCCGCACTTGTTGACGGTGGAAGATGATGCATTTGAACTGAACTTGATTAGGGGTTGCACAGCATTCTTCAATGTCAGTGTCTTGTTTTCTTCACTTGCTGCCCCTCAGTCAGAAGTTGATTGGTACTTCGGACAGCACCACCAGTCTTTTTTATGCACGTCTTAAGCAGATGGCTGCATGCAAAGAGGCTTGATTTACAACACAGTTTGTCATGTCACAATCAACGCAGATTGGGCACCAGAGCTGCTCTCTACATCACAGAGATCGCCTTGATGTTTTCTGCTTGCAAAAGAAAGGACAACACTGTCGATGTAAATTCTCTCCGCCTGAGTTGTGATCTGTGATTGAGATGCATCACTGCTAAATGTTTGTTCGTCCTAACGACTAGCGTCAATGACAACGCTATCACTGATGATGAAAGGTCAGACTGCTCCAAATATGAATGATCTTTGGTAGTATTGACCAAGCCAATCCTAATTGTAGGTTATGAAACGCCTGCTGCTACACTCCCCGTTGCTGTGCTCCGCACCGGTCCAAATGCACCTGATGAATGTTCAGGGTGCATTACATTAATGAGCTTAGGTCTTTAATTCACATGCTCCAGAAGACCAGCGGAGATAATTATTCACAGGCTTTGCATAATATAAAACCCAGAGACATGCTCAGAGTAGAGGAATCACACCTTACTTCCCCTAGTTACAAGCATGAATATGTGAGTGGCGTTTTCCTCCAGGGAAGTCAGCATGCGTTCTCTGTGTTTTCTGTGGGTACTGTTGGAGGAACTCATTTGGCTTGATAGGACTGACTTAAGAAGCTATTGCTTTTTCCTGTAATAAAAGCAAGCCTAATTAGAACCGTGCATACAGTGTACACTTTGCATTTCATTTGGCAAGAGTTTCATGTTAATTGAGTTTATTTAGCGGGTTGGAAGGGTGCAGCACATCACATATTCAGGCCACAGAAGGAGTGAGGCTTAAGACGTGTGCCAGGAGATGTGCAGCGAATAATGACACAGACATGGTCCTCAGTCAATCCTATCCCACTGGGCTTCTGCCAGGAATCTGTTTGTGATAAAAACATTTATAATAATAACTTATCCCTGCACATTTCATATGATTAACCGCATCTAAGAATGAGGGTCAGTCCTGGCGTTAAGTGAAAGCTTAATTTTATGTGGTCTGGAAAACATCTTCATTAACACAAACAAGAAGCTTACATAACCATCAGCTTCCATCTTCTGTGTGATCTGCCACTCCTCAAAGATAAAGCTTTATTTCCCTTTAGACTGTGTGCTTCTTCAAGAGTCTCCCTTGGCACTTGACGTGCTTCACCATTTCCCTTATTTCCCTAAATTGCTCATTAAAAAAAATCAAGAATCTGGAGAAGCCTGTGCTTTTGCTAAATACTAGTTTAATGCAAGTCTAGAGCGAAGGGCGAAATCCCAGTGGGATGTGTGGATACAGGAGCTCGGTTCTGCCTTCGAGGATCCAGAGAGAGCAGTATAAGGCCAGTCATGTGTTGAAGTAATGAAAAGGGACATGGTGAATCAGCACAGTGAGCCTGAGGCTTGCATCTGTGCACTGAGTGTGGTTGCAGTGTGTGAGAGGATGCTATTATAACTGTGAAAGCAAAATGTCGTCATGCAGGATCTATGTTTTTCATCTTGTTCATGTAAATACATTTGCATTTTGTTAAGGGGCACTTATTGTTCTTTTGTTGATTCTGCCTTTCCTTTAGTGAGTAATATAGCTTTGTTTGCAGTCCTGCCATTATTTCTGTGATGTAGCTACATCCTCATGTTACACAATTGTGTAATTCCCACCCACTGGCTGCTTTGTGCAGCCCTCAGAAACAGCTCTGTTTTTGTCATGTTGAGGGCAATACACATTGTATTGACTGCTAATACTAACACAGTAGTTACTGTAGATATAATGCTGTTTACAGATGCTTATGAAGCTAAGATTCATTGCTAACCAGGCTTATTAGAAATACGTGCCTCTACATACATTTCTGTAAAAAAGTTACAATAGCAACTGAAGCAACATAATAAAAGTGCATCATTACGTACTTGAAACGACGTGATAAAAACATGGCCACAGCCAGCTACAAATGTAATACAAATGTATTTCAGCGCGGATCACTGGACATTTCACTTTGAAACTGGTGTGAAATGTGCAGTTATGTAACATTAGTGTTGCAGAAACATCATCACAAATTAATTTCAATGAGTCTGTGTTGGATGCGCAGCATTTCTGACATACGCTCTAAAGAGTTGACCAATCACAACAGACTGGGACAGCTGACCAATCAGAGCAGAGTTTTCAGAAAGTTACCTTTCAGCATACAGTTATGGGATTCATGGCTGGATTTTGGGTATTCAGTACTATCGCACAAACGTGAGTGTAGCATCGCAGTACAGTGGATCAATGAAAGAATGAACTAATTTCCTGCAAGCGCTTTCTTTTCTTTCTTTTTTCCACTGTCAACATTTTTTTTAATCATTTTCACAAAAGTTTAATTGCAAGCAGAATTATTTGTTGAATATCTGAACATGCAACATGTCAAAAGATGGAAGAGAGCCTGTGCATTCTAAGAAAACATGCATTCTTTAATCTAAAAAAAGCATTTTGTCAAAGACTACATCTGGATTCAGAACAGAGATCGAAACACAGATGAAGTCAGTCACTTCCATGAACACATCCAAAGCATCGCAGTCCTAAACCATTCCCTGGATCGATGTTTCAAAGTAACATTAGGCAGATTTGATTTATATGCTGTTTAATGTTTGATGCTGATTTTACATATTCTTCTGCTTATGCACTCACTTGTTTCTGTTTCTTCTTCGCTGTGCTTTGATCCAGATTTTTCATACTCTTTCAGGAGATGCGTAATAGCACCTCCTACTGTATAACAGTGAAAACACAGAAAGCCAGAAAATTCCATCAGTGGTGGGGAAAGAGTTAATATAATATTGAGAAACTGATCTGTGTCAGTAAAAGTAGTTCCAAAAGAAGCGTTGAAAGCGATCTGATCGTTCTCTGGCCAAGCGCAGGTGTTTTAGTGGAGTCTGTGTTCCTCAACACATGAATATTAACCGCAGTGTAATTTAATGATGTCTTCTGACCCACAGCATCCAAACTCAATCAGCGAACGCCTCATGTCTTGCCCTGCTCTGCTGAACAACACAAACACAGCTCATGGTTCAGCTTTCATGCTCGTTTCACGTCTATATATCAGCTGTTCAGTTCACAGGTACGACAGATTGGTTAGGAGCTAATGCATTACTTCGAGCCAAACCAATGATGTGTGTTTTAAAACCAGTTAAGTGGCATTTATTATTTTGCATTTAGGTACGACAAATGTCAAGTCAAATTTATTTCTAGCACTTTTCACAATACATGTTGTTTCAAAACAGTTTTACAGAAAATCATGATGTTAATGTTTATAATTATCGAGTATGTAATCAAATAATCAAGCTGTTGGGAATGATCTCACCAAGGCTTTGAAAATGAATGATGTTGAATTAGTTTTCATTTATTACAAATAAACCACTGCCTATAATTGCATTGTAATTAATGTACTAAAAACGTCATAACTGGAGCTATGTTACCATCTCTAACTGCGATGATGTTTAAATACAGATTGATATGAGATATAATAATAATGTAGTTGTGTTATACAGTGATATTTAGAGCCTAATCAAACAGAATCACATTTCAGTGTCCTCCAGTACGAGTCAAGCCAAGCGTTTCTTAATAAAACAAACATATCTTCCTGGCTTAATGAGGCACACATCGACATTAACAACCGAAGGCTTCAGTCCAGCATTGTGTTGAACTGCCCGACATTTGTCCGAACGCTAATGAGGTTTTGCTGAACGTTTTCATTCTGCAGCTTTGACAGATATCGAGAGAAATATTCTTAGAGACTCTTAATGATTCCTCATTGGGAGGACTGTGATTGATGACAGAATATGAAATAACTTATGGGCGTATAAATATTACACTCTCACTGACACCAAAGGATCTGGAAAACAGGCACAGTACTTTTGTCCAAACATTGTCATAATTGCAGCTGACGTGTTGATTTGTGTAATAACAGATGACTGATAGTACAGTAATGATGTGCTGTTCAGCTCTCAGTCACTAAATACAGGGTCCGGACAGTTAAGACACAACTAAAAATGTGTGATTGTCATCGAATACAATAAAAAAGTCCAGAAATCAGGATAATATTGTGTGAATTTGTGATTAGTGGAGGATGTTACTTATTTTGTTTTGTTTATAGGACACATTCCTCAACATTTCTACACATTTCTCACTTTTTCAGAACGGTTTACACACCTTCAGCAGTTAATTTCACAATAAAAATGCACAAAAACGAACAAACCCTGGGCACACGTCTCAAATCAACACTAGTAAAGATTATCCACCAGCAAACATGCTTTCTCACTCATAAAACATCAATAACAATAACTGTTTTCTTCAACAACAAAAGAAGGAGAAAGAATGAAACCCTCTACTCGTTAGAATTCACTTCAGTATAAAGTTATAATTCCTAAGTTTCCTTTTCATTTGAATTCAGCTGATGCTTATGAAAGATTAACACGTGTAGTTTTTCAGCTACATCGAATCAGTTTTACACACACAGGCTCTGGTCCAAATCATGAAGATCATGAGGCTGAAGCGTCTCTCATTCGTCACTTTCACTTTGTTTACGAGCTCCATTTCACTTTGTGTGTGATGAATAATGCTTTTTCTGTTGAAATGTTCCTTTGAAATGCCGAATCATGAATGAAAAATACTGTTATTAGAATAGGATGCACTTATACACACAGTGACACTTAAGAGTATTCAGTGTGCATGTGTGTTATATATATAGTGGCCAAAATAGATTTGAAATATATGCTAAATATATGTTGCAAACAGTAAAGCATTTTGAAAAAGAAAATATATATATTTAGTTTCAGCTAAAATATATTTCTAAATGTATTTCAGGGGCAGGAAAATACATTTCCAGTCTTACTGTAGCCTATATTTAGGCTAAATAAAAATGTGGATGGCCTAGAGATCAAAAATCTATAATGATAATGTTTAATATTTTTTATATTGCAATTTTGCGCTTTATGGAGCATTTTGAATGTTGCTAAAGGTTATTCAAAAGTGTTATATATTCAGATGAGTTGTAGACAGCAAATCAAGTTCTTCTTCAGATGTGACAGATGTGAATGCAATTTCTTGGACTAAAATATATAAAGGGCAAATCTTTTAAATGCTTTACTATATATATATATATATATATATATATATATATATACACACACACAAAATATATTTTAAAAAATATACAAATGTCAAAAAAATATATAGGTACAAAATATATTTTAGTAAATTTATTTTAAAACATATTTTAGCCAGTTAATTTTTTGGCCACTTTTGTATCCACCCTATTTTTCAGTCTAAAGTAAGCTGTTTTCTGTGAATGTGTGAGGTTTCCGGTTCATTAGCCGCTGTAAACGATAAAAGTGTTTGCACTACAAGCCAGTGTTTTTATAATTAAGGCAATACATTCAAATAAAATGGCAAGAAACACCAGTTTGCAATATCAAGCAGCACACTGAGCTGTTCTGTACAGCTAAAAATAGCTGGAAGTGGAAGCCAGACACATTCAGTTTACAAATGGCTGCACCTGCTCTTACA
This sequence comes from Carassius carassius, assembly GCF_963082965.1. NCBI lineage: Eukaryota > Metazoa > Chordata > Actinopteri > Cypriniformes > Cyprinidae > Carassius > Carassius carassius. Next base: position 1,791,778 of record NC_081792.1, read on the forward strand.
GGGAAGATGAGAGGAACATTTCTGAAAATAGATTTTTAAATGTATAAATACATTTTCAAAAAATACAAAAAAGGGTAAAAAAAAAAATGATTAGAAAATATATGTATGTTACTATATAGTCTACGCTAGTGTATTATAGGCTAGTCTATGTTAATGCGTGTTTTGTGTGCATGTGTAAAGCTGCGAGGGTTGAGTATGTGTCCTCACAGGGATCTGTGATGAAAGAATGAGCTGCGGCTTAAACTGAACCAGTCGAACTAAAACGACTCGCTGCTGCTGGGCTTAAAGCCAAATGAACAGACATTAGCCTGAAACTGCCATCATCTGACTGTACTGACACATGAAACAGACAAATGTAGGCTTGTATTGCTGTAGTCGAGCAGGGTATCTAGTGATGGAATATTGTGCATTATAATATCATAATCCTCTGAAAATGTCAGCGATATGAAAGCTTGAATCAATGGGAATCTGTAGTCTTCTCTAGCAGACAGCAGCGTTCAGAGATAGTTTAATTCAGCCACTGTAGATCAAACTGCATTCAAACGCATTCATGTTCCTGAGAAACCATCAGCAAACGAACCACACGCTCACACAAACATATAACTATTAAAAAAACAACCAAACCCAAACTGTTAAATGTGAACTATACAGTGAATCGAACTACATATCCATTCATATAAAAATGCAAAATTAATATACTTTAGATTATACATGTTGCTCTGT
>NC_081792.1:1797500-1848185 GCF_963082965.1 Carassius carassius
CTTAATTTCAGATAAAGTTCATCTACTCTTACCTAATTTCACTGCTCTGGTTGTGTGTTCACTGGTCTGTGTGTGTGCACTTTGGATGGGTTAAATGCAGAGCACGAATTCTGAGTATGCGTCACCATACTTGGCTGTATTAATGATACCGTGTTGGGATCAGAATGAAGGTAATGCAAAGACTGTGTTTGCACATCTTGGCACTGCACGTGGTCTTGTTGTCTTTGGAGCATCTTTATAATTTGATTTCTGCTTAGACCTGAATTTGCCTCCCTCATTGTTTACACTACATGTGTGAATCGGTGGGCGGAGCTAAACAGGCAATGATGTAGAAACGATGGGCGGGGCTAAACAGGCAATGATGTAGAATCGGTGGGCGGGGCTAAACAGGCAGTGATGTAGAATCGGTGGGTGGGGCAAAACAGGCAGTAATGTAGAATCGGTGGGCGGGGCTAAACAGGCAGTGATGTAGAATCGGTGGGCGGGGCTAAACAGGCAATGATGTAGAAACGAAGGGTGGGGCTAAACAGGCAATGATGTAGAATCGGTGGGTGGGGCTAAACAGGCAGTGATGTAGAATCGGTGGGCGGGGCTAAACAGGCAGTGATGTAGAATCGGTGGGCGGGGCTAAACAGGCAGTGATGTAGAATCGGTGGGTGGGGCAAAACAGGCAGTAATGTAGAATCGGTGGGCGGGGCTAAACAGGCAGTGATGTAGAATGGATGGGCGGGGCTAAACAGGCAGTGATGTAGAATCGGTGGGTGGGGCAAAACAGGCAGTGATGTAGAATCGGTGGGCGGGGCTAAACAGGCAGTGATGTAGAATCGGTGGGCGGGGCTAAACAGGCAGTGATGTAGAATCGGTGGGTGGGGCAAAACAGGCAGTAATGTAGAATCGGTGGGCGGGGCTAAACAGGCAATGATGTAGAATGGATGGGCGGGGCTAAACAGGCAGTGATGTAGAATAGGTGCGTGGGGCTATCGAGGGAATTTTAATTTCTAATTTTAATTAGAAATGTTTCTTGAGCAGCAAATCAGCATATTATAATTACTTCTGAAGAATCATATGAAACTGAAGACTATGGATGCTGAAAATGGAAAACACAGGTTTAAAATATTAAAATATTATTATACAATTAATATTTAATTTGATCAAATAAATGCAGGATTTGGTGAATTTAATAATATTCTTTAGCTTGCATGTCTAATTCTTTTTTAAAGCTACCTCCTATTCTTAATTTAATGTCCACTCATAGATTAAATGAGTATTATGATGCTCTTCTCTTAGTCATGACTTGAGCCTGTTGTATTTCTAAAACCAAGATGATGAGTAATAACACTGTGATGGACGTTCAGTAATGAGGTGTGTTCATTTCTTAAGGTGCATTCAAGATCTCTAAGTATTGAACCTGCTCCGACGACAGTACTCAGCACTGATATGAGGGCAGATCTTTTGGCTCTTATTTGAGTGGATCTTTTTTTATACGTAATGAAAAGTCTCCATGCATTAAGACTCTCTCTTCAGCAAAAGCACACGACTGTGAATGAGTCATCACATCCAGAAACTGCATCTGCAAAGCAGGGACTACTTCTGCTAGCCCACTTGCCTGCATTTGGTCCAGACTGTCAGTCTGTGGATCAGTGGTGGGGATTTCTGAAGAGGCTGTGGCTTCTGTGGCTGTCTGAAGTCATTCAAAAGTCATGTCTTTGTGGCATGACTGCTATGATTTTAGATTAAGTCCGACTAATCGACGTCCACCAATCGAGGAACAGCGTCACAGTACCGAGTTAGAGGTATTCTGGCGGGCTATATATTCTGGCGAGGCGTGGTTTGATCCACTTGGGCATCATCTTACACCGGATGGAGACCGTCATCTTGTAAGTGAAACACCATCTAATCTGTCCATGGTCGTTCAGTGTCACAAGCCGATCAGGTTTAATGTTCAGGAAATAGCACGGGACAACAGAGTCTTCAAAGCCTACAAAGTCTGCTAAGCCTGCACCAACACTTCCACGCCTTGTACCACAGCGGCAGATAACTCACACCGTGCAGTGCCCTCAAGCACGTGCTAATAAAACGGTTCGCCATGATAAGCGTTCACTCCGCGTCTTTTTCAGCCACGCTCCCGAGCCTAAACCGACGCCCCATAATGATGTCACTTACCGGACCCGGAATAGCATGACGACTAGATGCCTGTCGAGTCTCTTTTTATACTCGCAGGACGCCATATTTAGGAATTAACCCTATGATGGCTAACTACATCACCACATCTTCATGAAGGAGTCACTGAATCATTCACTCAGCTGAATCATAGGAGATGGAAATGCTAATACTGTGTGCTGCAACGGTTCTGCTGCAGATGTTGTTGGACACTATTTTCATTGGCAGATCAGAAACTGAGAAAGTAACTGGCAACATTGTCTCTAAAATGTACTCAGTATTAATTTTTCTTCATATTGAACTTCTGTTTAAAAGCAATTACAATCTTCGTTGGGACTTTGATTTTCTTTAATTGTTTACCTGTTAGTTGAACTGCTTGATTAGCTGCAGCCTTACAGCTACACTTTTGGAAAAAAAAAAGAAAAAGGGTTACCATTTAGGTACCAATATATAAGGTACTAATATGCCCCCTTTAGGGCTAAAGAAGGTACAAAGGTGCAAGATGATTCACTGTTTCGAAGCGCTCCAATCAAACTGTTGAATTGTGTATCACGAATCATTTGATTCAGTTCAGGACTTCGGAGCGGTTTGTGAATCTTTTGATTCAGTTCAGGACTTCAGAAGTAGAGTTACCATGGTGGTGGTGCTTGTGGTTGTTTTTGTATGTTGCCAAGTAAAAAAAATAAATAAAATAAATCTACATCTAAAGAGGACACACAAAATGAATATTGAGTTACAGTTCTGATTTGCTTTTGTTCACGAATGTGAATTGTAGCTTGCAGGAAACACATATTAATTAAGTTATATTTTATTATCTTTTGAGTAGTCAATCAATACAAAGAAAACATCTTTAAAAGTGCGGCTGTTATTGGTTTTGCATAATCAAAATTGTGTAATTATTGTCTGATAAAAAATTCTGCATGAATTATGAGTATGTTAGCTACCATAGCTATAAATAAAGACTTTTGATGACCTGAAACTGTGTTTGAAAGTCTATCATAAAAGCAAATGCAATGCAAATGCAAAAATAATGGGGTAGATGGGGAGGGGGGTGTTGTCTGCTCTTATCTTCCCACCAATGTCAAAATCAAACCTACGCTCTAGCAAAGGTGTTCTACACAGTGATAAGACAATTACTGCAATATACACTTTACTATATGCATCTACTACTAAATATTCTTGTGTATGTTCGATATAATGAAATTGAGCTAATCATTTGCTTCACCTGCTTGTGAAGTGTAAAGTCATTCTGCCATGCAGTCGAGTGCAGATGGGAGGTCTAATATTCCAGTTTATGTTTTGCACTAAATTAGAGCAGAACTATGAAAGGCAGCTAATACCAGCTCATGCTGTCATGCTTTATAGCGGCTCCACAGGGTCCGTATTAAATAGACTGTGTCTTTGGCCTGCCAGCCATCAAATATTTTTCGGGGACAATGTCCGCCTAACAATTGCCCTCCAGAGGACTGCAAAGTCATTGGGCAGCACTGCATGCATTCTGATGCCCTTCAGTGATATTCCAGTAAAAAAACTTCTGACTCAGAAGTCAGTGTTATTTGCCAAAAACGCGTTCACACAGTCAATCAGAAACCAATTCAAAACAAAAGATACTGACCACTAAATGAGACTCAGTATTCTGCTAAAACGCGATTAATCCATCAGTATGAATGCTGTATTGTGGATCAAAAAAAATTCCATTGGTTCTAACAGGAATTTAGAGATTGGTGTTTTAAAGCTGAAGTGAATACTTTCTGTGTCACTAATGCAGTCAAAAGGAACTGTAAAATAATTAGAAAGGAAATGTTCTGTAAGTTAAACTTTTTGTTGCATTGCGTTGACTGGAATCTTATTGCTAAACCATTTTAATGTTAATATGAAGGTAATAAATCTTACTGTATGTTGTCTGAGAATGTCAGTAGTTTGAATGGACTTAGGCTTTTGGTAGTTGCTAAGCCGCTCTGAGTAGCTGCTAGGATGGTCTTGCTGGTAGCTGATGCGGTTTGGTGGATAAATAGACAGATGTATCGATTATTGGAACCAATGTTTTGAAACAAATTGTCCAAAAGAACCAGCTAACAGAATCTAATCACAGAGACTTTCCTGTGGCTCTGTATTACAGCTAATAAATGTGTAAATAATGTTCAGTTTCTTGCACAGACCAATCGTTTCTCTTCATAAGACCTCAATATTTATATTGTCAGGAGCTACAAGTATTAATTTTGTGTTACCTGATATGCTTTCTTGACTCTCAAAGTGACAGTAACTTCTGACTTGCATTTCATGAATCACCAAGGACCACAATTTCAGCTAAAAATCTTCTTTATTGTTCTACTGAAGAAAAAAAGTCACCTACATCTTGGATGGCCTGAGGATGAGTAAGTTAACAGAACTTTCCTTTTAATCCATAGTCTTTACACTATTCAGTGGAGTAAACCGATAAATAGCTTACTTACAGCTGTCTGCCCATTAAAGTCTTGGACTAGTACAATGTCTGGTCTGGTGTGAGATCCAGATTGATCCAGGTTGAAACACCAACGGCGATATACAACTGCAGGTCATCACATATCACTGCTGATCAATGAATTCAATATTCTTATCCATATACAACTACCAGAGACAGTTTAACCAGTAAGAAACAAAATGGAAGATGGCTAAATACATCTCAAGAGGCAAACCTAATCAGTCTTTATAGACTGTAATGATGATAATCATGTCGAAGTGTATTTTGGCATCAAAGCTGCCAGTCTTCGGACAGTCAGGATCGATGGAGTCTTAATGTAATTCACATCTCTGCTTCGCAGTTACAGACATGGGATGGAAATGCTTACTGACCCCACAACTGGGTAGTCTGTAGGATTTTAATAAGCTGTGATTTTTATTAGATTGTGCCTGAACTTTCTTTGTCCTCTTTACTTAAACTTCGTAGCACAATTACATTTTCTCAAAAACTCATGGGACTAATGCCAGCAATAAAAAAAAAAGACAGTACATCGTCCTCAAATAGCAAAGAACAGACCGGTTCCACTGTCACTCTTGTCAAATTTCCCTCCAAAATAAGCATATCACATTACAGCCCATGAGTGTTGAATATTAGACCACACTAACTGAGTAGGGTTAACACTAGAGCATTTTCATTAAGAAAATATACAAACATAAAGAACTTGGCCATGACTGGTATTTCCCGCACAATGAAAACAAATGGCTGATTGTTGACATGCTAAAATATTGAAATGTATATTTAGATAGAATGGAAGATGCATGTTAGCTTGCTTTATATGATCACAGTCTCTTTTGCAGAATCTAGGACTTTGAATATATATACATATATACCCTTTTGCTTCATTTTATATTTTATAAAAAACCCAAAGTGAACAAGTGAAGATATAAACTAGCATCACAGTCAGAGATACAGTGCAAAAATGGCAGCATTGATTCTTCAATAAAGAGTTGAAGCAAACTTGAACCAAAATATCCATCTTCGACAGGAATCTAGTTACAAACTGATTTCTCGTAGACAATTCCAGAGCTAAAACAAGCATACAAAAAGCAACACATGCATTTATCAGATTTATCTGTACATAATGCGCTTAAGATACAAAGATGGCATTAAACAAATGTACACTGATTTTGGGATTCAGTGTGAAAATATGTTTATGATTGCAGTTAATAAACTGCAGCATATTACAATTAGTGACAGAAAACTGCTATGTTTTAGAGCTTTTTGTGAACCCATTAGAACATTTCTGCAGGACCCAAAACACACAAGTTTCGAAAACAAGAAAATCCAATCAAACTAAAGAAAAAAAAAAAATACTTTTTCATTTATTCATTGAGAAAAATGATCCAGTGTTACATATCTGTAAGTGGAAAATGTATGTGAATCTTTGGTTTCAGTATCTTGGTAGGGTCAATGGTAGTTGTGTTTAGCTGTGCTTTATAAATAAATGTAAATTGTTACTGCTGATCAGTCCTGCATAACAGCTTGTGGTAATTTTAGCCCGTTCCTCCAAACAGAAGCACTTCAGCTCTGGGATGGTGGTGGGTTTCCTCCCGTGAACTTCCTTCAGCTCCTTCCACCACATTTCAGTTCGATTAAGGTCCTGACTTTGACGCACCATTTCAAATCATTAACTTTGTTCATCTTTATCCATTCTTTGGTATAATAACTCGTGTGCTTGGGGTCATTCTCTTGCTGCCTGACCCACTTTCTCTTGAGATTCAGTTCTCAGACAGATGTCCTGATATTTTCCTTCAGAAGTTGCTGGCGTAATTCAGAATTCATTGTTCCATCAATGATACTAAGCCGTCCTGGACCAGATGTAGCAAAACAGTCCCAAACCATGATACTAGCACCACCATGTTTCAAAGCAGTGTTTACCTTTTCCCAAACATGACGCTTCTCATTTAAACCAACAAGCTCTATTTTGGTCTCATCCATCCACAAAACATTTCTCCAGTATTCCTCTGGCGTGTCCACATGATCACTTCCACAAACATGATCAGACTTTGATGGATCCCTGTTTTTTAAATCAAATAGGACAGACACTGACTCCTGATAGTCGCCCCATTGATTATAAACTACTCTGAAGATATAGTCAGACTGGTCTTAGACTGTAGTATTGCACACTGTATTATTCATTTTGGGGCTCATTTACTTGCAATCAGGAAATGCATTAGCTTTTAACATTTCTGTTTACCTTGTGCTCATACACAATTGTTAATGGCAGGAAAATGCCATTTTAATCTTCTCTGTGATTTGTCAAGATTCCAGAGGGTAATATCGAAGCAAATATAAAACACCACTGAAAGACACATGTAGCCTCTGTAAGATGCTCACATACAGCCTCCACATTTGATGGGTGGCCATCATTGAGAAATCACCATGGAAACAGCAGCCACGGGAACACCTCACTTCACCTGCTAGAAGCCGTCCTGACCGATCTCCAGCATCATACGAGGACACCTTCAGGAAAGTCATGAATTTGAGTTCATTCCCACGTATGCCATGCAGCTCTCCCATCGTATCGGATCAGATGCCCACAGGTGTAAGATGTCTGAAGTTGTTTAATATTGCCAGCCTCTGAGCATTAGAGACACATCACAGGAGCAGAAAAGCACTTTCTACAGAACTAAGATTACATAAGCTACTGAATGAAGATAAATCATCTAATATCTTTCAATAGGTTTCCTCTAAGGAGACAGCGAAGACAGTGTAGACAGTACAAAAATGAAATAAATTATTTCAAAAATGAAATAAACCGCAATTTTTTTCCCTCAAATAATGCTGTTGAACATTGTGTCTAGCCCATTATAACACAAAGTAACAGACATTTGTTTCACTTACATTTATTCTGTAATTCTCTGCTGCTAATTATAATTGAGATATTTATTTTCACATAGCATTTTTTTTTCTTTTTTTTTTTGTTATTGTTGTAAATATTTTGTTTGGGTACAATTTTACAACTTTTAGCATTAGTTATGAAGCATTGGTTTAGAACAGATTCGTTTTTGCATGTTTTTTAGGATGTTTGGAAAGATTCTAGAAGTTACTGTAACATTCCGTAATATCCTGTGGTATTCTAGTGCTTTCTGGAACATTCCAGAACATGGCGGAACTAGTTCATCAAAATCATCCCAAGTACACTTCTGAACGACGGACTTTTGGGAACTGTTAATGTTAAACTGTTGTTAGCTCAGTATTACCTATGTACTATAGTATGAGTAATAACAGATTGGCCTGTTTAAGTTGTCAACCTATCTTTTTAGTTTTCATGAGTACTGTCAATGTTGCAGAAAAAAGGAATATGATTTTCACATTCATAAAGAAACATTAAATATAAAAGTGGAACAAAACTTCTATAAAAATTTGATTCGTGGTGTAATAAGTCATGTGATGGACACGTGATGTGCACGACAAATGGCCTACATCTCATTACTCGTTCTGTTTCAGACGTAGTCTACTGTACACTCATGAAGGACAAATACAGATCTGTAACGGTGCTAAACAGAGACAGGGCCTTTTGCTATGGTCGGCTGATTACTTTTTTTCAGTGCAATATCAGCCTATCACAATTAATATTGGTATGTTAATATCAACGAGCAGCTTCAGGACTTCAGAAGATCACCACATAATGGTGGATTTCAACATCAACTGAAAACAGATACATCATGTAAAGAATTCCTAAGGAAATAATGTGCCTACAGTGCACATCTAGAGCTGTAGACTTGTGTAGCAGTCTTGGCCCTGGTGATCCCATTTACTTAATGGCCGATTGATCATCCTCTGACCAGACAGAGCTTTGTGCAGTGGCTCCTGTGAGGAAGCACAGATGTCACGTATTCATGACAAAAATGCCAATAAGCGAGAAACATGATTATAAAGATCAAACCAAATGCATTTAGACTTTAATTCATTGGGTGTCTACCTTGAGCATTCAGTGTACAGCAGCAGATACAGCTAATTCCAAGCCTGTTTAGTCATGTGCATCACTGTTTCATCTATTCATGTGTTTCAAAGTCCTGCCCATTTAAGAGCTGTTCGATCATCTTCTGGACTTAATCAGTAGTTCAACTAATTACGGTGCTATTGGCAGAGATGCTGCTTGGTTAACTAAAAATAATGTCTTCGTCTGTTTCTGAGCAAAATCTTCATTAAGCAATGATTCTTTGGTAAAAATGTGTAATTTTTAGAGAAAACAGGCTACTTGGGATGAACTCTGATTCATCATGTGGCTTTCTATTTTACCACTGGCATTATTATGGTGGTTATCAGTAATGTAAAAAGCTGATTTTGGTAGTTCAAGTGGAAAAATATATATACACTTATCAACCTGAACAACTGAACCTGTTAATTATTGCAAATTTGTGAGATGTAAAGAGTTATGCATTAATTTTCCTTTAATCAGTGGGTCTTTGTCAATAATTTATTACCTAATTTACATTTCAGACAAAAAAAAAAGTGCAAGTTTGTTCATATATATCGTTTTCCAGCGAGGAAGATTGTTCCAAAAGAAGCCATAGCATCAATATTTGCGTTTCATTAACAGAATGAACAAACAGAATGACAGTCAGACAAAAACATTTATCATTAAAGCCTTTAAACCCCAGTAAAATATCCATATTATCATATTGTGTTTATAAATATACGTACCCTCAGATAATGACACGCTGGTGTGTGCTGGTGACATGATTCATTAGCAGAATGACGAACAGACGCTGAGCACGAATAAGACTCTTGCAGGTCTGATAATTGGAGTCTGTGCTGTAGAAACTCTTTACTGTTAAATGTGTCACCTTTAAAGGCACTGTCCCAAAACTGTCATTATAAATTCAGCAGATGTTAAAGACAGGAAGTACATGCTGTGCCCTTGTTGTCAAACGTGAGCCCAGAATCTCTCAATGGAATATACGAATACATGTTGGCTGGTCGTACTGCAGACATAGTGGTTGTTAGCAGCTTCTCGTTATTGGATGTACTTTTTAAGGGCACTGATTAGACTGCACTCCAGCTGCTCTGAGCAACTTTATACTCTACATTGATTGCAATGAATTAAACATAAAAACACAGAACTAATGGAGTAGCTTTAACAGAACTGAAGCTCTTGCTTTGCATAGCTGAGTTGTTTCAGAACAACACTCATTAAAAAAAGAAAGCGGTCTCAGTGCTGCTATTACTATTGATTATGCATTCATACAATCCAGCTCTCATTATATTCCAGAAGTAATGTTGTTTTGTAGTGGAGACCCTGTGGCCAGGATTAAAGTGCTGTTTTCCTTTTATTTATTTATTTTTTCGCCTGGAGGAATAAAATTGACTAAAGACTTGTATCTAAAGAATAAATAAATTAAACTGGTCTAGGGACCAGAAAAACAGCCAGTAAACAAACACCTAAGAACTAGGGCTGCTCCGATCACGATCGGCCGATCGTTATGCGCATCTCGTCAGTAAAGCCGGTTCTCTAATCAGCGGTAAATTCCCTCAGGTGCGTGGTTTCACATAGAGCAGCTGTTACTACACGGAGTCGTTGTTAACTGAGAAGATGCGCAAATAAACGCTGAACATGAATGTGGATTTGCGCATCTTCTCAGTTAACAATGGCTCTGTGTAGAAACAGCTGCTCTATGTGAAATCACGCACCTGATGGAATTTACCGCTGATTAGAGAACCGGCTTTACTGACGAGATGCGCATTAACGATCGGCCGATCGTGATCGGAGCAGCCCTACTAACAACTCATTGACAATACCTTAGTAACCACCCAAACATCATACCACCTGCATAGCAATGTCCAAATAACCCCCAGAATAACGTATAGCAACAACCTGGCAACCACGCACAACACCCATATCAGTCAGTGAAGTTTGCAAGAGCTCAAGTACTCAAATGATCTAGTCAAGATATTATTAATATATAATTATATATATATATATATATATATATATATATATATATTTATATATATATATACAAAGCTTAATAAAAGCTTCATAGAAGCTTATGCTTCATTCAAAAAAAGCACATGGGAAAATCATGGAAGCCCATTTCCGCCACTAAATAAAAAATTAAAAAAAGTTATATCCTCAGAATTGCGTGATATAAACTCGTAATTGCAAGTTATAAAGTGTAACACGGACTTGACGTGTCAAAGATGGTAGATCCAAATACAAGCTTTAATTAAAACAGTTCGTAGTCAAAAACAGGCAAGGTCCGAGCACCAGCAAACAGTAATATCAATGGGCATGACAAAAGCGTAATCCTGAAACAGGCGATGGTCAGAGCAGGCAGCAAAACATCCACCAAAACACAAGGCAACAGTCCAAGGTCGAAATCCAAGAGAGCAGTGCAAAGTAACAAAATAAACAAAACAATGGCAATGAAACAAGACAATGGAAAACATGGAAAATGCTTAGAAGAGTCTGCTACAGCTAAACAATATTTGGAAAAGGCCTGTTTGGCATGGCCATCTTTATATGGTTGCCAAACAGGAAGACACCACAGAGGAAGCAGATGGAGCGGTAACAGTCATTCCCTAGACGAGGGCTCCCTCTGATGGTGGGGTGTTACATAACGTCAGAATTGTGTGAAATAACCTTGCAGTTGTTAGTTATGAAGTCCAATTCTGAGGGGAAAAAAGACGTATATGTTCTCAGAATTGCATGTTTACATCACACAATTCAGACTTATCATTACATTGCATGTTATAAAGTCTGAATTGCCAGATGTAAACTTGAAATTCTAATAAAAAAAGTTATAAATTAATAAATTAATTAATTTAAATAAATTATGAGAAAAATGTCATAATTGTGAAATTAAAAAGTCGCAATTAATTTTTTTTTTCATATTTTTTATTAAGTGGCGGAAATGGGCTTCCACAGAAAATGGTTTGTCAAAGCGATGATGATTGAAACTGTGGTAACCATAGAAACGCTCTGTGATCTCATTTTTTGGAATCCGCTATTTCTGGCCAAATTAATATTTCAGAAACCAAAGACTCGTCATGTTCATGCTCCATGCAGGAGTCCGTTGAAGTCTTGACATGCCCACTTATTCTAAGTGTTTTTAGGCTTGTTGTTTGGACTTGTCTCAGATCGAGTTAAAGAGTTCCCTTATGAAAATTAACCATCCCAGTTATCACATGATATTCCAGTTAACTTGTGATTTCATGACTTACTTTCATCAGCATTAAATTACCAATGTACAACTTAGTCAGTATGAACTCTTTCAGTGATACGATAACCAAGAAGGGTCCAGTTATATAATATTTTCATACTATTTTGGAACTTTCCAGTTATTGCATTCATAATATTTGAGTCATTTTTAATGACTTATTGGCAGCGTAACTGCAATGTCATAGGTCTGCACTTTCATTCCCATCAAATTTACATGTTCCTTTCATATAGCAGAATTTGCTATTTAAAACATGTATTGTAAATGTGTACATTGCAGCTATGTATCAGCCACATATTTTTTGGTAGCTGGGGTGGTTTTACAAAAAAAAAATTATAATTATAATTACACTATAGTTAAACCATGGTAACAACAAATGGACCATGGTATTTGCAATAAAACTGTGGTTATACAATTGTGATCAATATGCAAAAATACACGGTTACTACACTTTTACTATAATAAATATAAAACATTTTATAAGAGTAAATGTGATGTATACAGTATAAATCTTATTTTCAAGCATAAGATTATGCATTCAGGTTTACTTAGATTTATTATGGGCTTTTTCTTGTCCGCTGTTGTTCAACAAGATCTGCCAACACGAATGAGTCTCACACATCTTTCCTTGAGAGAGACACAAACGAGACACACGTCTCTGATGTCGTTAACTAGTTGTTCAGTTGGGTTACGCACTCTCTGACACTGCATAGAATTTAGTTGAATATGTAAGTCAATGTCTGATTTGAGAGGTGAGTAAGAGATGATCAATTTTGATTGAACTATAGAGTGAACTGTGGTTGTCACTGCTGTGACTGACCTGTGTGTGTACTAAAAGATGAACTGACAACCAGATGCAATATGAACATACCGCTACTGTATGTTACTATAGGCTCACTGGTTGTGTGTGTGTGTGTGACCCTTCAGAATAGTTGCCGTTTCATCCAGAGCACAGATGAGATTTTCTCCTCATTCACACAGAAATGATGGCAGCTGCTTCTGTCACATGGCAGGATCAAAGGAGTCGACTCTTATTAGTATCCCTCTCTCATCTGCTGTTGGGAAGCTGACGTCAAACCACTTTCTCTTTTCAGAGGGGGAAAACTGGGTGGGGAAATGTGCTGTGACGCTGTCTTCATTGATGCAGGGTTTAAATGTAAAATCACTTCTTACTATTTTTTGCTATCATGTACACAAATATAGTTTTAAAATGGTTAGTTGCTTGGTCGAAACATTACTTCAGATCACCCTTCAAATATATTAAAATCAGTTTTGTTTTTTTTACTTTCCAAGCCATTTTACTCTCAACAGCTTGCGTTAATTTCTGAGCCTTGACCTCAGCTGCATCATCTTTAATCTTCACAACACTATAATCAGAAGAGTTCGTCTTACTGTCAATCTGTTACCGATTATACATGTGTATTCATAGCATGCTCGTTCTGCTCGACTGCGCTCTTTAATCACTGGCTCTCTGGAAAGAATAATTCAGAATATTCCACTATGGAATATTCTGGAAACATACACTGGCAACACTGGCTCCTGTTCATCTCCTGATACTACAGTACAAGAACACTTTCTGCACAGAACAAGCTCTAATAGTTGATTGAGATGGACTCAAAGTGTAGTCATGAGGAGGTATTGGTGTATCTTTCGTATGCCAGGTGAAAATCAAAGCATTATGAAAGCAGCTAAAGCATTTATTATAGCTTTAGACATAGTTGCTATTCTCATTTCAAACATTTAAATATTCATTTCTTAAGTTTCATGTTTACTAAAACCACAAATAATTCCGGGGTTATTTAATTACTCTTAATAAATTAATGCAACACTATGTATTTTTGTATTTTGGTCCGTACTATAAGTCATATCATAAGCCTGATCACTTAAAGTAACCGCACACCTTTCCTTATCAAGTCATGATTTGAGGAATCAATCAGGTCTATGGCACAAATGCAGCAGTTTAATTAGAGTTCTGGAGCAAAAGTGATCATTAAATCGTAAGAACTGGTCAAATGAAGCAGGGTTATGTACAGTTGTTGTTGTAGTGAGTTCACAGTGAGCTGAAGATAAGAAAGGAAACCATTTGGTGTCTTTGTGTGTGTTCACTTAAGAGTGCTCTCATGACAGCATTTATTAGAGTTTGCCTGCAGTGGGCCTGTTCTCTAACAGATAGCTGATTTCTCATTTATGTATTTACTTGCTAAAATACAAAAAAGCTCATGCATGATCCTGATGATGATGATGGAGTGATGTAGGTGGCTGTTGCTATGCTGTTATGTGCTTTGCTCTACTATTTGGTTACTAGGTTGTTATGATTGGTTACCGGGGTACACTTTATGGTTGCTTAGGTGCTCTGAATGGTTTTTAATGCATTATGTGTAGTTTTTACAGTGTTGTTCAGGAGTTCTGGCCTGACCTGATATGATAAGATATGTTGGTTTAGCTTGTAACTATGAACGAAGTGTATGCATTTAATTGTCAATTTAACAGAAAATGACATTTTTGCTTTTTTTTGCTCAGACAATGCAAGTGTATGGGAACTGTAATTATTAATTATGCGAAAACCTCTAAATCTGATCAGTCTGAAAAGATATAGCACCAGGGCCCAGGTGTCTGCTGAATCAGAGCATTAAAGCCCCAGGAGGAGATACAGTAAGAACTGTTCGATGAGACATGATGAGAGGGGTTTTGCCTAGGCTTCACTGGAGACTGAACTCCTCAATGCACAGATGATTTCCTTCAGATGGCAGCATTGCATAATCAGTCATAGTTTCTGCTCTGCATCCAGAACAGCACACATCTCCTCTGAGCCACAGTCTGGGAACATTTCACACTGAGATTGAGTCAGCATGTTACTTCTTCACATTAACTGACAATATTGCGTTATGTGCTTGAAAGTTATGCAAAAACAATACAAAAGGTCAGAAAGACATGTTGAGGGAGCTCCTGGGTTGCTTTTTCAGCACAGTAATAAAGAGGGTTAAAGAGACGGATTCCTCCATATCAGCCATCTTTCATCTATTTTCTGCTCTGTTTTGCTGTTGTTTCTCATTTTTATGGGGTTGTTTTACCCTGTTGTGTGCTCAAAGTGAGCTGTCAAATTGCTTTCTCTGTGACTGCTCATATAACACCCAGACACAAGCTCAAGAGAGTGAAAGAGAGATGCAGAAATGTTCACACTTATCAAAAAAGAGTGCAAAATCAAATGGCTGGAACCTTGCATCCAAACAACAGCTGTTTGCATTGCTATTATTTCTCAGCCACTAGCTGTGCAATTACGCAGTCTGCTTATTTGATTGTTTTTCCAGTCATTATAACAGCAGGGTTGTAAATGATGTTGAATTGTTTTTGCATACACTGATTGAACAACACTAGAAGCATGCATGAAATGATTCATGAATAAATGTTTTTCTTTTGTCTTTCAGGGCAAAGCTTTTCCGTGGGAAGAAGGTCCAAGGTGATTATGATGTCAAAGTTGAGCAGGTAAAGCATCTATTAAAGTTTTAGACCTGGACCCGTATTCATAAAGATCCTAAGAATCCTCTCAGAAAACTCTTAATTTAGCTTAAAAACTTTTACGTAGGAGTCTTAGCTTAAGAGAGATTCGGGACAGATCTGAGAGCAACTCTGAGTAAGAAAAAGACAAAACTTTCATCTTAGTGAGGAGGCGGGGTTGACCCCGTTGCTATGTATGACACAATCTTTTGAAGAATGAGATTGGTTGGTTGTCCAAGAAGGAAAAAAAGAGTGATTTTAAGTATAGGGTCTATTCTAATTCTCACTTTGAATTTACATGCGTAATTTTTCCTATTTGACCGTTCTCTCTCTCTCACACACACACACACATTATATGTGTGTATATAAATCCTTTTTTTATTTACCATGCTTTTAATTTCCTACAAGTTATTTGATTGGCTTAGAATGATAAAAATGGTTCCACTCTTTTTCCAATTAAAGTGATTGCTGTCCTATTTAAGTGGCGGTTTGAATGTTGGTTTTAATGTATCAAACATGGAATCAAAACCAAGAAGGGCGAGAAAGCCAGACTGGACAGAGGAACAGTGTTTACTGTTAGCCCAGTTAGTGGATGAACACAAGGCCATTCTTAAAGGAAGATTCGGGTCGGGTGTCACAGCAAGGGACAAGAAGCAGACATGGGAGCGTATAGCACAAACTATTAACGGTTCATTCCCCCTGCTTGTGCACACCTATAAGCCTGCTATATTCATCAATGCAGTTTTTTGAGCCTGCAAGGTGGGAATGTCCAGTGGAAACGAAATGAACTGCGACACAATAAGATGTTCTGAAAGTGCTGTAATTGTTTGTGTGATCACTCTGCTTACAGAAGGTTGTGACAGACCCAAATCATCACTATTGCATTGTTGCATTTTCCCAGTTGCCAAATATCGTAATGCAGTGACAACTTTAATTTCTGGCGCTATGGCATTTCTGTGCTGTGTCAGAGATGTTAGCACGTCTCTAATAAGATCAGTCACAAACATGATCCCTGCACGATCTAATCTATAGCGTCTTATTAACTCACTGTCATCCATTGTCTGCAACACATTTCTTCTGCCTCTTCGTCTTTCTGACATTTTCTCCTCTGCTAAAGAAACTCTTAAGCCTCTTAAAAGTCCTCGTCTGTGCTCCTAACAAGTTTGACCTTAAGACCTCTTTTAAGGGTTAAGATGCTTTCTGAATTACTTTTTTCTTTAATTTTAAGAGTAAACGCCCACTTTTCTAAGAATTTTCTTAGAATTTTGTCACTAGGAGCTACTTTTTGCATTAAGTTTCTTAATGAATACGGGCCCTGGACATTATTCTCAGTTTGATCATGCAAATCATTGAAACATTGAGTTGGTGGTTTTCAACTGATTTGCTAACACCCACAAGTCTCTATTAATTATTAAATAATAGTGCATGCTGCATCCTTTATAGGCATGATGCAGTACATTTCCAGTCATTTATTTGTCCTCGCTATAGAAGCTACATTTTGTGTGATGCTACACAGTTGATGCAATCTGTATATAATGTTTAAATACAGCCATGTGAAGTGGGATTTTGAAGCAATGAGATTTCAACGTGATTGTGCTACTCAGTGCAAAACAGCAGAAATATAAGCCAAGCAACTGTCAAATAGAGACTCAATAGTCTGGACTTTGAATCACATGTTTATGGAGGTCCTGTGGCTGAGCAACACTGTTACAGTAGAAACCTTTCATGTTATTTCATGTTTCAGTGAGTGCACTGACTGGTCCGTCACCTTTATAGAAGTACAATCATGTCCAGTAACCTTTAGTTACAGAATAAATATACTCCCTGGTCATTTTACTGCACCGTTGATAATTCCAGACCACACGTTGCTAATTGAAACAAATGTTATTGATCTGAATTGTGCCAACACTTGATGACTTTTACCCAGAGAACAAACAAAGTGTCATAGTAGGAATTGGCCATTGATCAAGAACATGCAGATGATAGAGCTGTGGTTGGAGTTCATTAACTTACAGTCCTCTTCTGTCTGTGAACACACCTCGACTTTTGGGCTACTGTCCGCTTTATTTAAGCAAATCACATATTTATCACTGCCTGTATGTGACTGTGAGTATCATTCTGTGTCCTGTGAACTTGTTAGATCTTCTACAGATGGTAGCAGTCAATCATTATGAAGTGTAACATTTATTTAGATGTTTTCACCCTTCGGAATTTGTCTTGTGCCAAACGCTCAAGAAAGCAAACCATTGCAACTAAGAAAGTCTGGAACAATATAATTGGATATTTTATTACCAATGACCATCCTGCAGTAATTAAGCATATAAAATTAGAGAAATCTTCCCATAGCCATGTTTACTGCATCTGCATACGTACCTCATGTTTTACTGCTCTCATTGCATAACAGATGACTGTCAACAAGCCCACAGTGAGAATAAAGGCACACGATTCATGATGCTTGTTGTTTTTAAAAATCACAAGCTTTAATTTAAATGACTAATGTGATTGCAAGCAATACACATAATTAGCAACACAAGGTGTTACATTCATTTACTATAGAAAATAGAGTTGAACTGAGGATGTATCACTAGTTTAGTTTGCAGAAAACACTCTCCACCTTGTCTACAACCGTTCAAATTCAGAAATAGCTTAGTTTAGGTGTCAATGATGCCAAATGTCAGATGACAGTTTGATAATGCAATGGACAATGACATTGAAGATCTGGATGATTTTCTGATAAATACTGTCGATGTCTTAGCAAATGATGCTGTCAGATAAATATCAGTGGAAATGTAACTATTAAATGTATGTAGAGTTATTAAATTTGAATAAATATGATGAAAACGTCGATGTTCTTCAGAAGGATCTACAGAACTGCATGCAGACAGGAACTGCTGTTATCAACTGTTTGGTATAATAATAGTATCAATCTTACTTCTTGTTAGTTGATTTATTCCCTAAAAAAATATATTTAACAATAAAAAAATATGTCAAGCGGAAAATAATGTTTTGAAGACAATTAACAGTACATCTTACTATTTCCTCATCTTTATTAAAGATGTTAATTAAAAGAAAAAAAGAGTCAATGACTCTAAAAAGGAAAGTTTATGCACTATGTTCAGTTTGAAGAGTGTGTATAATGTCAAAACAGGACATGCAACCTTATCAAATACTGTATTTTTGTAATATCTGCACTAAGGAGGCCTCATCATATATTTAGTCTAATGTCCGAATAGAGAGCGCAGCTCACCTTATACTGTTCCCCAGCACTGTCTGCGCGCTCCTTTCTCACGCAGGCCTCTACACACACCTGATACATGATTATAACAGTAGAATAACTTGATTCACATTCATTATACTTGATTAGTTCACATCTTGACCACAAGAGGCGAGAAACATTTACATGAAAAATAATAAATATTGCAAGTTGACTGGGCAGACCAAGATTCTGAATACATATTGTATTTGAGATACTTGTCATTTTTAATAGTCCACTTTCAACATTATGCTGGCTCTTCTCTGCACCTACAGTGCAAGTCAACTACCAGACTGTCTGCTTAACATCTGCTAACATCTTTTTTTTTTCTGCTCTTATAATCTGATCGTGGGTGTATCTCTCTATTAGTTTTATTGGATCTTAGTGCTGCGTTTGACACAATTGACCACAACATTCTTTTGCATAGACTTGAACACTTTGTTGGCATCAGTGGAAGTGCATTAGCATGGTTTAAATCGTACTTATATGACCGCCATCAGTTCGTAGCAGTGAATGAAGATGTATCCTATCGATCACAAGTGCAGTATGGAGTACCTCAAGGCTCAGTACTAGGGCCGCTACTCTTCACGCTTTATATGTTACCCTTGGGAGATATCATCAGGAAACATGGTGTTAGCTTTCACTGTTATGCTGATGATACTCAGCTCTATATTTCTTCGCAGCCCGGTGAAACACACCAATTTGAAAAACTAATGGATTGCATAGTCGATATAAAAAACTGGATGACGAGTAATTTCTTACTGCTAAATTCTGAAAAAACAGAGGTGTTAATTAAAGGACCTAAAAACTCTGCTTGTAATAACCTAGAACACTGTCTTAGACTTGATGGTTGCTCTGTCAATTCTTCGTCATCAGTTAGGAACCTAGGTGTGCTATTTGATCGCAAACTTTCCTTAGAAAGCCACGTTTCTAGCATTTGTAAAACTGCATTTTTCCATCTCAAAAATATATCTAAATTACGGCCTATGCTGTCAATGTCAAATGCAGAAATGTTAATCCATGCATTTATGACCTCAAGGTTAGATTATTGTAATGCTTTATTGGGTGGTTGTTCTGCACGCTTAGTAAACAAACTACAGCTAGTCCAAAATGCAGCAGCAAGAGTTCTTACTAGAACCAGGAAGCAGGGCTGGACTGGGACAAAAAATCGGCCCGGGCATTTTTGCCCAGACCGGCCCACTATATGATCATAAACACCACCCATCTTTGCACGCCCTTAATTATATGCATACCAACTCCTATTCATTAAAACCACTAATGCCATGTAATGAGTGAGTATAGGAACGAGTGAGAGTTAACAGATGAAATAAGTCCAAATTTTATTACAGTTGATACAATTGAACTATACTCCACAACAGTGAATCCTAAAACAAGCTATAAGCGGCTCTGGCATAGCAATACCAATGTTTCTTACAGGACTTTTGTTAAAACTATGGTAGCGTGTCCTCGGTCCTTCTAGGGGGGTTCGGGGGCATGCCCCCCGTGAGAAAATTTTGTGCATTTTAATGTTAAATTCATTAATCTGATGCACTTTGAGAGTTCAAAATTAAAAGCTCCAACCCATATTCAGTGTGCAAATTAAACAAAGAAAAATTCAAACCTCTTTTAGTTACAGTGTCTTTTTACATTACACCTATACATAATAATAGTTATAATATTAATCCAATGACAGTAATAGCCATATTTTGTAAAACAAATGCACAAAAAAATAAAGGAAACTTTTTTAATTAGTTGTACCAATTTCTATACTTGAAAGAGATAAGCACATGATCTTTTATTTTAACGCAAACTGCATCAAGCTTTTATTTTGGCGGAAAACATGGTTTACAAACGCCTCTTATTAAATTTCTAGTGAATTGCGGTAATCGTCAACTATGCAGATGTGGAAATAATCTACACTCATGACATGGCCTAAGTGTTTTGAAAGTAGTTATGCTTACAGCAGGCTCTACACTTTCTCATCTCTCTCCTGATCCTCCGTCCTCACTATCATCATCTGCCACAGGAGCTGATGAAGATCAGAAAACATATTTTCACACACTTTACAGTGTCTGCTTTAAGGGCCTGTTTCTATTTTTTCACGCTATTTATCTGCACATTCCTTGCGTTTCTTCTCCATCTTTTTTTACAGATACACACTGACTGCGTTTACATGCAGCCAATAACCCGTTCAAAACCGGGATATTAGCAATAACCCGGTCGCGCACGGCCATGTAAACACCGGCAAAAACCCGGATATGCTCATATTATACCTGGGGTACCCCTTTTCTAACCCGAATATTTGGTCTTGTAAACGCGTTTCGGCATATCCCCATCAAAATGTGTGTTCTGCGCATGTTCCATTCGCAAGGAATCTTGGTCTTTTGAGTAGAGACGGCGCATAAAAAAAACCCGCGTGCAGTATAGAGGCACAGTAGTGTCAAGTGCTGCTGGTGGATCAGTACCAGCGCCAAAGCGCAAACAAAGCCAATCGCTATCTGCCCCAAACTATTCATTATCCGCCTGCTGCTGCTGTTGTTGTTGTTGTCTTTGGATACAGGATGAAGAATCGGAAATGACGCATATTGCGTCTTGTTGTCCGTACGTCCAGACGCTAACCGTGCGTCGCCGTTTACATCGGGATTGGTAACTCTCTCTGCTCACGCATGTAAACGAGTTATCCCGAATGTTTCAGAAACCCAAATAGTGACCTTAACCCGACCATAACCCGAAATTTAACAGCATGTAAATGTAGTCACTAACACTGCTGCCGCTCGCTCACTCGTTTAAAGTTGTGATTGGGCCAGCCCAGTGTCAATCAAGAAAAGAGCCAATGGGCCGCTGATCTACGTGTTTCATGGGCTGGTCTGTCAGAAAAAAAAACTAACACTGACTTTGACCAATGCATTACACTGGCACAAACCCAGCGCCGCCAATTAAGCAAAACAAAACAAAACGAATGGGCAGCCGATGTACAAATTTTATGGGCCGTTTAAAAAAAAAAAAAAAAAAAAGTATGAGTATGAGATATCGGCCCAAAAAGCACGTCGGCCCACTGGGCAAATGCCCGGTATGCCCAATGGCCAGTCCAGCCATGCCAGGAAGTATGACCATATTAGCCCGGTCCTGTCAACACTGCACTGGCTCCCTATCAAGCATCGCATAGATTTTAAAATCTTGCTTATTACTTATAAAGCCCTGAATGGTTTAGCACCTCAGTATTTGAATGAGCTCCTTTTACATTATAATCCTCTATGTCCGCTACGTTCTCAAAACTCAGGCAATTTGATAATACCTAGAATATCAAAATCAACTGCGGGCGGCAGATCCTTTTCCTATTTGGCGCCCAAACTCTGGAATAACCTACCTAACATTGTTCGGGAGGCAGACACACTCTTGCAGTTTAAATCTAGATTAAAGACCGATCTCTTTAACCTGGCATACACATAACATACTAATATGCTTTTATTATCCAAATCCGTTAAAGGATTTTTAGGCTGCATTAATTAGGTAAACCGGAACCGGAAACACTTCCCATAACACCCTATGTACTTGCTACATCATTAGAAGAATGGCATCTACGCTAATATTTGTCTGTTTCTCTCTTGTTCCGAGGTCACCGTGGCCACCAGATCCAGTCTGTGTCCAGATCAGAGAGTCACTGCAGTCACCCGGATCCAGTACGTATCCAGACCAGATGCTGGATCAGCACCTAGAAAGGACCTCTACATCCCTGAAACAGAGGGTAGTCCAGACTGCTGAGCGAATTATCGGTACAACCCTCCCATCTATTCAAGAACTGTACTTATCCAGAGTGAGCAAAAGGGCTGTTAAAATCACTCTGGACCCCTCACATCCAGCACACTCCCTCTTTGAACTGTTGCCATCTGGTCGACGCTACAGAGCACTGAGCACCAGAACAACCAGACACAGGAACAGTTTCTTCCCTCAGGCAATCCATCTTATGAACAGCTGATAATAACTGTGGGACACACTACACTATTTATATTTATATACACTACACTTTTTATCCAACACACATACTTAGCGTACACTTAAATCTTTTGCACATAATATACATGTACATACATGGAACACACTACACTACTTATATTTATATTTATATACACATACACTTATTTATCCAACACACATACTTAGCGTACAGTTAAAACTTTTCCACATAATATACATGTACATACATAAATGCTCATTTTAATATACCTGCCATACATTGTCAATTTGTATATTGTCATTCCTTACCCACCTATTTGTATTTTTTTGTATTTTTATTCCTTATTGTGTTTTTTGTTCTGTCGCTGTTATGTTGCACTGCGGAGCTCTGTCACGAAAACAAATTCCTCGTATGTGTGAACATACCTGGCAATAAAGCTCATTCTGATTCTGATTCTGATTCTGAAAGACAGCTGAGACCAGGACAACTAGAGCCCCAGATACAGATCCCCTGTAAAGACCTTGTCTCAGAGGAGCACCAGGACAAGACCACAGGAAACAGATGATTCTTCTGCACAATCTGACTTTGCTGCAGTCTGGAATTGAACTACTGGTTTCGTCTGGTCAGAGGAGAACTGGCCCCCCAACTGAGCCTGGTTTCTCCAAAGGTTTTTTTCTCCATTCTGTCACTGATGGAGTTTCGGTTCCTTGCCGCTGTCGCCTCTGGCTTGCTTAGTTGGGGACACTTCATCTACAGCGATATCGTTGACTTGATTGCAAATAAATGCACAGACACTATTAACTGAACAGAGATGACATCACTGAATCCAATGATGAACTGCCTTTAACTATCATTTTTGCATTATTGACACTGTTTTCCTAATGAATGTTGTTCAGTTGCTTTGACGCAATGTATTTTGTTTAAAGCGCTATATAAATAAAGGTGACTTTGACTTTGACTTTTTTTTTAATGGTCCCCAAACACACATTCAACTGACTAACTTTGCATCTTATTCTACTAATCCTAATCTAACATTCTACTAATGCCCTAACGAGAGTTAGTTGATGTATCTTATTTACAGTATTGAAGAAATGCGAGGTAAATTTAAATATCCCAGAACATTGAGATGTTCCTTTTAACTTTAAGTATGTCTATATCAATTCTTAAACCACAATATCTATATTTTAATCCATGCTACTTTCAGTTGATGCCTGAATAAAGCTTCTCTAAATAGTTCTGTATTGCCCCCCATCAAATAATTGCATTAAACTTTGAGATTTTTTACTTCTTAATAGAAACAAATGATCAGCTTTTGAATTCTGTTCATTTCATCATGAAATCCAAATATTAAATAATGTTTTTGTGCTTTGATGTGGCATGATGGATCACTGTATCTGAGTTCAAGCGGCAGCGCTGAGCGATAATCTCTTCTGATTTACTACAAGTTATAGCACAAAATAAACATGAATGAATATCACATCATGTGGACTATCCAAATAAAGAGTAAACTGTATTTATTTGTATGTTTCTTTTTGTTTCAGGCTGAGTTCTCGGAGATCAACCTTGTGGCTCATGCTAATGGCACGTGCAGTGTGGACATGCAAGTGATCAGAAATGGAACCAAAGTGGTTCGGTAAGTTCAACATAATCATCAGAAAATACAGTGGCGAGGCCAGCATGAGTTCATCAAATCCAGTTTTCAGCATTCATCCATCAGTCAGCATTCAGTTTGTTACCACATAAAGTGTATTTTTAAAGATTATCTAACAAAGCGTTCTGACAGTAACTTGCATGGCATGAAGGGAAACTGATGTTTCGGGCTTTTAGTCTGTGTTTTAGCTTTGCATCTACGTTATAGTGTAGCCCTTAACTGAAAGTTATGTTTTAAAGACATTTGCTGTAAGATTTAAGATGTTTATCTATATCTTTCAGGTAAATAGACCAAAAATATTGCTGATGCATACTGCCGTCATTTGTTAAAATACTGTCACAACAACTGCTAATGTAAAAGCCCACAAAGCCCAACTAACAGATTATAACAGTAAGATTTAGGCTGATGTGATTTACTGTCATGATGACCACATTGTGGTTTAACAAGAAGACAGGAAGCAGATCTATATGGTTGCACAGCTTACTCATGCAGGAGGGTTTGCACTGTTTTAAATGAGTGTAGTGGGTGGATTTTCCCATTACCTGAGACTCATAATGAGTCTGAGTGTAGGCATGGGTTTTGATGTGTCTTGTACTTAAACATGCTGGTTTTCTTTCTTTAAATTCATTTTGCATATGTTTTGATCATCATTGGAGGGTGCTTGTGAAGCAAAGTCAAAACTATTCTCTTGCATACTTATTCTTCTTCTTTCTTTTAGACAAAACTTAGGGTTGTGATTCGTCCCGCACCGTTTGTCTTTGACCCATGAATGAGGTTTCAAATCATGCATCTTATTAAGGAGAGGTGTGCTATTACTTTTATGAATTTTAAGTGATTGCTGATCAAAAACCTAGATGAAAAAGTTCCATAGGCTTAACATTGGAACCAAATTTTGAGGTCATATCTACATTTACATTACATTTATCAGACACTTTTATCCAAAGCGACTTACAGTGCATTCAGGCCAGCATTTTTTTTTTTCACCTAACATGTGCTCCCTGGGAATCGAACCCACAACCTTGCACTGTTAACACAATGCTCTGCCAATTGAGCTACATGAAGACTGCCTCTGTATATCTCTGGTTCAGAAAGTAATAGAGGCTCAAGGGTGAGCTCTTTTGACTCCCTTGACTAGCAACAGCCTATTTAGAAAACCCTAGCAACTGTGTAACCTCATTAACAAGCCATACCATACCTCAGGCCTGCAGCATCATACAGACGTGCCACATCAAGCACTGTATGTATTTGCATAGTTTCTAATATTATACATCATAGCTTCACATGAAGAACATGCTTTCCTTGTGTTGAAATCCCAATCCAGTGAATGACTTTCTGTTCATCTGAGAGGACTGTCTCTCTCTTAATGAACCCTCCGTCTCATCTTTTATTATTTACTTATTTATTTTCTCATTTCTCTTTTTGTCTCTGGTCTCTTTCAAAATCACTCCCAAAACATTATTATTATAACTTTATGTACAGACAGACAAACAAACAAACAAGCAAAAATGCCATTTTGAATGGTGTCAGTGATGAACATTGAATGAATGACCACAGAAATGCTTTGGAGCAGATTTTCAGCTCTGTGTAATTTATTATAATCACAGAGTTAACAGTGTTGACACTATTCTGTGTATGTTTCACACATGTTTTATTAAAATGACAGTTTGTTTTTCAGGTTTTGCTACGAATGAGGAAATAAAGTTCAGTTTCTTTACAGTTTATGGGATGGTGAAGCCATAGCCTGTGTGTCAGAGCAGAAGCAGTACAGAAACAGACTAGGAGCGGAAAAGACTGGCTTTTATTTATATATATATATATTTTATCTATATGAAGCCCTGAGTTATAGTCTGAGGTGGTTAAAAGAAAATGAATGTCATGAAACAGAATATAATCAATTGTTCTTCATGATTATCTTTAGAAGAAAACTCTTCAAAAGATATTATCTGTAGACATTAAAGCTTGCCATTAAAAATTATGTTTTATGAATTATATTTTTAAAGAAGCAACTAGTTATTTTTAAATGTGGTTTTGGCCAGTAGGATTATTATATTATATTACAACACAGTACATACATGATTAAACACTACTCATAAAATGGTGAACAGTCAACACTCATAAATTAGTTCTGTTCTTGATATATTATTATATTCACACAGGTCCTTCAAGCCTGACTTCGTCTTGGTGCGACAGCATGCTTATAGCATGGCACAGAATGAAGACTTCCGCAATATAATCATTGGTTTGCAGTATGCTGGGATCCCCAGCGTCAACTCGCTGGAGTCCATTTACAACCTCTGTGACAAGCCGTGGGCTGTGAGTACACATCCATTTATTATAGTGTGTTCTCCACAGTGCGACAGGATCGAAAACATATATCATCTTTTTTAAATGCATAAATGTGTGTTCAGATCAGACCACATTGTGGCATGGACACTACTAAAGGACCGTTTTAACGCTTTAAGATTTATTATTGCCAAAATTTGCATCCAGACTGATTCTCTGTTTTCTCCTAGTTTTCTCAACTGATCAGCATTTACAAGAAACTGGGAGCAGATCAATTCCCTCTTGTTGATCAGACCTTCTACTCAAACTACAGGGACATGGTAAGTACAAGACAACCTTGTCTTTCATTTCCTTTGATTACAAACAACTATAGTTTTGTACTAAGTATGGCAAGCTATTGATTTTGATGGAAAATAAAATATGTGACACTTTGGTTATTTGTATACTATACTATATATATATATATAATTTGCATTATGCAGTCTAAACAAATGTGGTGCTAAATATCACTAAAAGTGGTTCATTGGCTTGTAATCATGAGGGAACCACTTTAACACCTTTGTCAAATGGAGGAACCCCATTCTCCTCCTTAGATTCAAGATGTCACTCCACTCTCATATGTTTGCTATGAATGGGAATTTACTACGATGGCAAAAGGGCTTTTGAAGTTTTATGCTTTTCTGAGGTCAAAATGTCTTCTGTGGGGGCCCTGGAATATTTCCTTGAAGGGGGGCCTTTGGGGCAAAAAGGTTGAGAACCACGTTATCTTCAGGAAATACACTGTATTTTA
The DNA here is from genome assembly GCF_963082965.1 of Carassius carassius. NCBI lineage: Eukaryota > Metazoa > Chordata > Actinopteri > Cypriniformes > Cyprinidae > Carassius > Carassius carassius. The sequence goes on from NC_081792.1 coordinate 1,824,754, forward strand.
ATGTTGTGTTTTTTTTATCCTTTGCCAACTAAACTAAGGGAGACTTAGAGAACCTTTAAAGAACTATACAAGTTCTTAACAGGTTATTTATATGGTAGCGGTGCTGTATAGCACCTCAACCACTCTAAAGAACTGCCGAGGAACCAAATGATGTGTGCATTTTGATTGGTAACACTGAAAACTTACAGTGTTCTCCACTTATAATGGCACCCTTGGTAAATATGAGCAACGGTGGCTGTGAAAATAAATCTGCATCATTTATCCTTTTGATCTTTCATTCAAATAAATCCAAATAATGTTAACCTTTCATTCAAATAAAACAATGGAAAGTGGGGGTAAAATATCATGAAATAAATGTTTTTTTTCTCTAGTTCATGTTGACCAAAGTTATTGGCACCCAATTATTGCAACATCCTTTTCCCGAGATAACAGCTCTGAGTTTTCTCCTATAATGCCTGATAAGTTTGGAGGAAACCCGAGATGATATCCGAGAACATTCCTTCATCCAGAATCACTCCAGAGCCTTCAGATTCACAGCTTTAGAAGCCGGTCCCGTTTGATATTCCAGTCGTGTCTGACAACTGAATAAGTGAAGAGGATTTTTCTTGAAACCTTCCTGAACAACATGTGGTGGTGCAGGGGCTTTTTTTGATGTTTATTTTTTAGGCTTTCTGACCCCAAGCCATTGGTCAAGGGGTTTTCGGACCTGATTTGGACACATTTAATTTTATTCAGCATGTCTCATGGCCTATGCATGATTTGGACCTTTTTTTTCCCTTAGGGCTGTCAATTTGTGATGTGGATGATAATTATATTTGTATTTCGGATCATATGCCTGTTACTTTTAGTGTAAATGTGCCAAACTAAATGAGGACGAGTTAGTCCTCTTATATTTGTTCCCATACAATTACTCCATCAACACCACAGGGTTTTGGTGAGATTTTATTCCCTTTTCTGATGTATAGCATGATTGGAGTCTGCACCTCTCTCATCTGATCCAGATTATTTACTTACTGTTTTTAATTCTGTATGTTCTGCAGTCTTGGACTCTGTTGCTCCTTAGCAGATTAAGCATTGTAAGGGAAATCGTCAGCCTTGGTTTAATGGACAAAGTTGTGTTCTTAGCAGTACAGAAAGGCAGAACAGTCATGGAAGAAAAATAAACTTCTGGTCTCTCACCAGATTTTACGAGATTCATTTCTTGGGTATCAGAAAGCTGTAAAAGATGCTAAAGGAGCCTATTTTTCAAATATTATCGCAGCACTCAAACTCACCAGAAATTTAGTTTCAAACTATTAAGAGTGTTTTTAATCCATATGCTGTTACGATTCCTCCATCTACGGATTGTTGTGAGAAGTTTTTAAGTGTTTTCTCTGTAAAAACAAAAAAACATTAGGTCCAGGTTTCATGATTTGGATGGAAAGATAGCTGAAATCTCTACTAATTTGATCAGGTTTCATCTATCGATATTAGTAATATTACTGCTCAGTTGAAATGTCCAGCTTCCAGCTGGAATGTTTTGCCTTCAGGTTTGCTTAGTGCGACAGCTGACTTTATTGGACCAAGTATTACATCTATTGTGAACCGTTGCCTTTCTACAGGTCTTTTTCCATCATGTCTTAAGCAAGCGGTCAAACAGCCCTTTCCCAAGACGTCTGCTCTTGACCCTTTTGATTTCACAAATTCAATTCAAATCTGCCCTGTATTTGGAAACTATTGAAGAAAGTGGTTTTATCGGAGCTCTTTTTTTTTTGGCTAATAATGATGTGCTAGATGCCTTTCAGTCTGGTTTTAGGGCAGGACACAGCACTGAATCAGCTTTATTGAGAGTTTCCAATTATTTGTTACTCATTGCAGACTTGGGTAGTCAAGGAGCTTTAATTATGCTCAACCTTAGTCCAGCTTTTGAGCTAATAGATCATGATATCCTTAATAATCATTTAGATCATGTTGTGGGTCTGAGAGGGACTGTTTTAAAACTGTTTTCTTATTATTTGAAGGAACAGTCTTTTTCAGTGAGGGTTGGGGAATTTTCTTTCTCTTCAGTCTCTGAAGGTGTGACTGTCAGTTTAAGGTGCATATGACAGGAATTTTCTGAAAAAGACATAGTCAGCCAGACGATGAACATTATTAACAGCAATTATCATATGATGCAGTCACACTCCTAGCAATATTTGTTAGTTCTGTTTGTTGTTTCAGCATTATCTGTTCGGACTACCTGTAGCTTGTTTATTGACGAAGCAGGACAACCACCTAGAAGTGCATTACAATAGTCCAGTCTAGAGGTCATGAATGCATGAACTAGCTTTTCTGCATCAGAAACAGATAACATGTTTCGTAGCTTGGCAATGTTTCTAAGATGGAAGAATGCAGTTTTTGTATCATGGGAAATATGATTTTCAAAAGACAAGTTGCTATCTAATATAACACCCAGATTTCTGACTGTAGAGGAAGTAACAGTACATCCGTCTAGTTGCAGACAGTTCTGTGTACTGTTTTTGGTCCAATAAGTAATATCTCTTTCTTATCCGAATTTAATATGGTGGGGCCTGAAACCTGACTGAAAATCTTCATTTATATCTTTATTTTATTTTTATTTTTTTGCAGGAAGGAGCTCAATTGAGCAGACACAACTTTTTCTAAAATTTTAGACATAAATGGAAGATTTGAAATAGGCCTATAATTTGCCAGTACACTAGGATCTAGTTTTGGTTTCTCAATAAGAGGCTTAATAACCACCAGCTTGAATGGTTTTGAGACGTGACCTAAAGATAAAGACTAGTTTATGATATTGAGAAGTGGTTCTTCGGCTACAGGTAATGACGATTTGATTAATTTAGTGGGTACAAGATCTAATAAACATGTTGTGATAAGTTAATTTAGCTCTTCCTGACCTATAGTTGTAAAGCACTGCAGTTAGGGGAAGTCGTGGCCTAGTGGTTCGAGAGTTTGAGCAAGGCACTGAACCCCAAGCTGCTCCCCGGGCGCCGCAGCATAAATGGCTGCCCACTGGTGTGTGTTCACTGCTGTGTGTGTGCACTTTGGATGGGTTAAATGCAGAGCACGAATTCTGAGTATGGGACACCATACTTGGCTGTATGTCACGTCACTTTATATTTGGGTGTTGTGGCAGAAGCGGTAAAGGGACATAAGAATAGCACGACTATGCCACCCTGGGTTTAGCCCAGGGACATTTATCAAATAAATGTCCTCTTTTTTTAGACAACACAGGTCAGCTCACGAGTCATTGGCAGGAGAAGCAGATATACAAAATAAAAAAATTTATTACGTAAGGTAGAAAACAGTCGCTGAATAGAACTGTTCACATAACTGACCCAATTACAAACTTTAAGAAAATAAAACAATGGGCAACCTGGGTCATCAAGGACATCCAAAGTTCAAGGTACAGGACCCGAGGCTTGACAGCAGGACATAAGGGCAAAATCGGCCTACGCAGCAAACCACCCTTCACTTATATCTGACACATTCATACACACACACAACCACTCCAACCAGCAGTCGTGATAGAAACACCAACACCAGGAATCATACTCCTGCCTTAAGCACTCCGCTCCTGTAACAAACAGAAATCAGACCGTGAACACACACCCGGAGCAGTGGGCAGCCATTTATGCTGCGGCGCCCGGGGAGCAGTTGGGGGTTTGATGCCTTGCTCAAGGGCACCTAAGTCGTAGTATTGAAGGTGGAGAGAGAACTGTACATGCACTCCCCCCACCCACAATTCCTGCCGGCCCGGGACTCGAACTCACAACCCTTCGATTGCGAGTCTGACTCACTAACCATTAGGCTACAATAAAAAGTAATCGAACAAAATGAGAAAAAAAACAATAACAAAAAAAACTCTGAAACACACTCACAATGATCAACACACGTTCACAACAAAAGCCTCCAACAATTACCAAAGAAAAAGAGAAAATTTATAAACCAAGGAACACACACACACACACACACACACAGGCTTCAACAAAACAAAAATAAACCAAAACAAAGCAACAGCGTCTCCAGATGATGGTTCCCACGTAGCCCCAACAAAAGAGGAGCTAATCACAAGTAATGACGTCACTGGTCTGTCTGCAATGAAATTACAATTTAGACAGAACTAATGCAAATTATTAATAAAATCCAAATATCAACCCATAATAAAATGAACATACCGTACAAACAAGTTCAGAAATCAACTCTGTCTAGCAGATGGGCAATATGCTGAGAAGCTGAGAGCACATTCAGTTTATATGGGGAACAATGGGTTTGATGTAAAGACAAACACGCATCCGCAATGGCAGGTGAATACCCACACCAGTCGTGCTGAATCGGTCTCAAAACTCAACTATGCATAAATACAACAAAAGGACCACTTTAACACAAGCAAATTCATAAACAAAGAACAAAAAAATAAATAAATAAATTAAATAAAAAAAAATCTCACTTACCTGCAAATGGGACACCCTAGACAAAAACCCTAGCCAGAGTTTCATTCAAAATACCATTTTAAGGAACAACTAAATGTAACACAGGAAGCAAGGGGCATGACTTGTGATGTCATGGTACCTCACCCACGAATTTATACATTTGCTCACTGCCCAATGATAGGACAAGCAGGAAGGGCTTCACTCGTCCTGCTACAGGTGTGATGGATGAAACTGAAGTATTAGACACTGTCGAATCTACATTTGTTATTGTATCTCTGATGTTATCTATATTGTCAATGAAAAAAATAATAAAGTCATTACTATTAAACATTGATGGAATATTTTAACTATTTCTGTTGCCTTTAGGCCTAAATCTGAAGTAATCATTTTTGGGCCAAATAAGGTTGACTGTGACACATGTACAAGGACAACAAATGTGCAGTCCCAAATAAGAAATCTGGGTGTAATTTTTTTTGACTCAGCTCTAACGTTTGATCATCAGATTACAGGTGCATCTCAATGAATAAGAATGTCGTAGAAAAGTTCATTTTAGTAATTCAACTCAAATTGTGAAACTCGTTTATTAAATAAATTCAATGAACACAGACTGAAGTAGTCTATGTTTCTTTTAATTGTGATGATTTTGCCTCACATTTAACAAAAAAAAACACCAATTCAATACAAATACAATACAATACAAATACAATACAATACAAATGACCAATACAAATGAAAAAAAAAATTTCCTTCTGGAAAGTATGTTCATTTACTGTAAAAAAGTGAAAGTGGTTAGGCTATGAGCTTCTCCACCCTTCCTCCAGACTCTACGACCTTGGTTTCTAAATGAAATACAAAACTTGCTCTCATCTGAAAAGAGGACTTTGGACCAATGAGCAACAGTCCAGTTCTTCTTCTCCTTAGCCCAGGTAAGATGGCTCTGACATTGTCTGTGGTTCAGCAATTCTTGACACGTCTGTGTGTGGTGGCTCTTGATGCCTTGACCCCAGCCTCAGTCCATTCCTTGTAAAGTTCACTCAAATTCTTGAATCGTCATTGACAATCCTCATAAGGCTTCGGTTCTCTCAGTTGGTTGTGCATTTTATCTTCCACACTTTTTCCTTCCACTCAACTTTGTTAACATGCTTGGATACAGCACTCTGTGAACAGCCAGCTTCTTTGGCAATGAATGTTTGTGGATTACCCACCTTGTGAAGGGTGTAAATGATTGTCTTCTGGACAACTGTCAGATCAGCAGTCTTCCCCATGATTGTGTAGCCTAATGAACCAAATTGAGAGACCATTTTGAAAACTTTTGAGTTGATTAGCTGATTGACATGTCACCATATTCTAATTTTTGAGATGCATTTGTTGAGGTGAATTGGTGGGCTTTTGTTAAATGTGTCAAATGAGTCAAAATCATCTCAATTAAAAGGACCAAAGACTTAAACTACTTCAGGCTGTGTGCACTGAATTTATTTAATACACAAGTTTCACAATTTGAGTTGAATTACAGAAATTAACTATTCCACAATTTTTTTTAGGTGCACCTGTAAATGTGTGGTAAAAAGTTGCTTCATTCAGTTGAGGACTATTGCAAATATGATCTCTTATTTCAATCTTAAATTACAATCTCAAAATTACAATCTCTTATTGGGAAGTTGTGGCCTAGTGGTTAGAGAGTTTGACTCCTAAGCTTGTGGGTTCTAGTTTTGGGCTGGCAATACCATGACTGAGGTGCCGTTGAGCAAGGCACTGAACCCCAAACTGCTCCCTGGGGGCTGCAGCATAAATGGCTGCCCACTGCTCCATGTGTGTGTTTACTGCTGTGTGTGTGCACTTTGGGTGGGTTAAATGCAGAGCACGAATTCTGATCGACCATGTCAAGTCATTATTTCAAAATTGCAATTGATCCAGAATGCAGCTGCGAGGCTCCTTGCTAGTTCAAAGAAAAGGGAGCATATTACTCCAGTTTTGGAAAAGCTGCATATGCCTGCCATAGCTTCCTCTACCCCAGATTCGACTATGACAAGGCTTGTAAATACTGGTATTCTAATTCCCCCTGTACATCTTTAAAACAGATTTGAACTATTAAAGAATGCGGGTGAGGAAACCCCAAATGTGATTAAACCCCAAATGTGATTAAACATGGATCGGATCAGCCAGCAGTTAACATCGCTACTAACAGGCGCTCAAGAACGAGCAGACCGCGGCATTCAGCTCAGAGCGCAGCCGAGCCAGGGACTCTGATAGTGGGTGACTCTGTTATCAGAAACATCCGTAGCAGGACTACAACAACATGCTGCCTTCCTCAAGCAACGGTCTCTGATGTGAACAAGGAACTTCAGAACATTCTGATGAAGCACAAGACTGCAAATCGAATCATCATCCATGTGGGAAAGAATGATATTCGCAAAGAGCAGTCAGAACTCCTTAAGAAGGACTTCAGTGAACTCTTTGAAACACTTTGAGTCTTCGAAGTTCAGTCGTTCATCATTTGACCACTCCAAGCAAGGGGAACAAATATGTTTTCACGGATGCTTGGGCTGAACACATGGCTACAAAGATCTTTCAGTATAAAAGTAGTGAATTTCATTGACCACTTTAATCTTTTCTGGGGCCAAAGACAACTGTTTAAACCCGATGGCCTACACCCAAACAAACTTGGTGCTAGAGTGCTTAAGGACAATATCTACTTCTCCATCCGTCATCCTTCATCGGAGTGTGTCAATCCATTCAGCTCACACACACCGGGTCCGAGTCATCATGTGGTTGACATATCCCACAAAGACACTGATAACTCCATGCAACCAAAACAAGCACTGCTCATGGACACTATCCCGGCTGAGCCCTGCCCACAGAGCTCCTCACAGATAGACTGTGATATATCAAAACAAGATTCAGCACCCAAGGATAACTTTCTGGAAAACAGCCAGGGAAGCCAGGACAACATATCACAGCCACCGGAAACACCAGAGACACAGCCCATCTCACCAGACATATTATCCCTTTCTCCAGCATCTCCACTTCTGTGCTTTTCACAGAAAATGGAGGAATTGGTGTACAGTCGTGGCCAAAAGTTTTGAGAATTACATAAATATTAGTTTTCAAAATGTTTGCTGCTAAAGTGCTTTTAGATCTTTGTTTCAGTTGTTTCTGTGATGTAATGAAATATAATTACAAGCACTTCATACATTTCAAAGGCTTTTATCGACAATTACATGACATTTATGCAAAGAGTCAGTATTTGCAGTGTTGGCCCTTCTTTTTCAGGACCTCTGCAATTCGACTGGGCATGCTCTCAATCAACTTCTGGGCCAAATCCTGACTGATAGCAACCCATTCTTTCATAATCACTTCTTGGAGTTAGTCAGAATTAGTGGGTTTTTGTTTGTCCACCCACCTCTTGAGGATTGACCACAAGTTCTCAATGGGATTAAGTTCTGGGGAGTTTCAAGGCCATGGACCCAAAATTTCAACATTCTGGTCCCCGAGCCACTTAGTTATCACTTTTGCCTTATGGCACGGTGCTCCATCGTGCTGGAAAATGCATGGTTCTTCACCAAACTGTTGTTGGATTGTTGGAAGAAGTTGCTGTTGGAGGGTGTTTTGGTACCATTCTTTATTCATGGCTGTGTTTTTGGGCAGAATTGTGAGTGAGCCCACTCCCTTGGATGAGGGACCCCTGTGGAGAGGGTGAGCAGCTTCAGGGTCTCACCAGCAATCCTGAAAACTTTCTATTCCGGAGCCATAGAAAGTGTATTGACTCAGTGCATCTCAGTGTGGTATGGGAACATCTCCAGTCAAGACTGCAAAGTCCTGCAGAGAGTTGCGCGCTTAGCTGAGCGCATCTCCGGGTCTGCTTTGCCCTCTCTGCAGGATATCTACCTCAAACGCTGCAAGAAGCAGAGCTGTTAAAATCATCAAGGACTCCATCCACCCCAGTAACCATCTTTTCACTTTGCTGCCATCTGGTAAGTGCTTCCATAACCTGATGGCAAAAACTAAGAGACTCAGGAAGACTTTCTTCCCCCAGGCCATCAGGCTCCTAAACTCAAAACCAGCTTCTTAACATCTTCAGATCTCCACTTAATATTCACTTTATCAGTAAGATGTTCATTCACTACCTCACATTGACATACTGACAGTGTCCACCTGTTTGCACATTTGCCTCTTATACATCCCTGGGTATCTTAATATTTAAGACTTTTCATGCACATTTTCCATTCTATATTTTATTCTGCAGTATACATCTTTTTATATTTTACTCTTTTATTTTTATTGCTTACTTTTATTTCATAGCTATATTTATGTATTTTTCATCTGTGTTGCTTTCTTTAATAATTGCACTGTCCATGGAGCGGACCTGACTCACAGGTCACTGCTGGTTATATATGCTCTAATCGTGTATGTGACAAATAAAAAATATTGAATCTGGATAAGTACTCTAAACTGCGCTGGAGTATACTACTTTTCATAAGGGTTTGGTTCTGCGGTGATGCATATTATTGAGTCACTTTGGATGAAACTGCTAAACAAATAAATGGAAAGTTTTTCCCCCTGAGAAAAAAATAATAATTTGTGGAAATTCAAGTCTCCAGAGTACCCCTTCTATGCAGCGTACACACAGGGTTTCAATATAACACCTCTGTAACAACTTCAAAATCATTATCAGCTTTCCGCATTGAGCAAACAAGCTAATATGTCGTTTTGGTAACTCTCTTTTGGAAATCTTTCTAGCAGACACCTTGATAACTTCCTGTTGTTTGATGTGACCATGGTTATGTGGAAAGGAACCTTAAATGTTGCCATTTCCCCTTGAATACACAGACGCTTTTACGTTTAACAGTTTAATGGTTTAACAGCACATCTCCAGAAACAATTTTGTATGTATTTGTCCAAATTTGTCCATTTGTCCAAAAATGTCCAAACTGGCCGATGCACTTGGTCTTCAGAGCATCATTTTTAGGAGCATTTGTGGTCACTTTTAAATCATTTTTGCCATCTGCAGGAGCCGTGTCTGCCTGGCAGGCAAACAGCCCGAAGAGCCTCTTCATAACCAAGACCGATGGAGTTCTTGACTCCTACCAGACACTTTCTTTGAAGATTCTTGGTCAAACAGGACGCTTCAGTACAGGATGTAATCTGTGGAGATCACAATTTTTTAGAGAAGACTTCCCAACGCTCATAAAATGACGACACCGTTTTTACTACAAAAACAAGTCAATATCATTGATAAATTTGGTGGCTAATGCAAGGGCTCCAAGTATTAAAGCAAAGTATGCAAATGCAACACGTTTTAGGAAGATCTGAAGACTTGACGCTTGTTTGTCTTTTAGCGCTGTATGGATGGCTTCTTGTCTACCAAGCAAGTTTAATCAGAAGGTGGAAAGTCCTGGTCAAATATGTTGATGCATTAAACGTCTAAATCTTTTACAAAACATTCTGAAAATGATCTGAGCCCAGGATTAGAGTGTGTGTGACAATCAAAATGTCAGAAAATGTAGTTGGGCAAATATTAAGACCACTGGATTTCAACAGCACTGAACATTATTCAGATTACTGTGAATTATTGTAAAAATATGACTTGGATTACCTCACAGACACAGCCACTCTGATACATGTTGAGGTTCCTCTTTTGAACGGAGAGTTGGTCCCAACGCCACACAAGCTCACATAAACCAAAAACCATCACTCCATCCACAACATGTCCTTAGGGGAGAGAGAAAAAATATATATAAATAAACACACCCCATCTCCATTTGTTTTACCGTTTATCCGATGCTTTTTGAGCTATCAAAAAAAAACAAATTTGATCTGGCTGGAATAAACCAATACACTAGGATCTGTAATAGTTACAGAGGGGGGGGGGGGGGCACATACACGTTTGTTTTTGTGAAAAGTGGGTTCATCCCATAGGCGTAATGGCTTTTATACTGTACAAACTGTATATTCTATCGCCCTTCACCAACCCTAAACCTAACAGGAAACTTTGTGCATTTTTACGTTCTCAAAACTCATTCTGTACGACTTAAGCGTTTTGAAAAATGGGGAAGTGGGTTATGTCCTCATAAGTCACCCTCTCCTTGTAATACCTGTGTCATACCCATGTCACTATACAGAGTTGTGTCCTGATATGTCACGAGCGCGCCCACACACAGACACCTCTGCCTTCAGCTAATAAATGATTTTACCTGACAGCAGATATTCCCCGTTTTCCGGACGAGCGCCACATGATGTTTTGCTTGAGTAGATGACCCGAGTATCCTTTTTGTTGGAAGGCTTGAAAGTCTGGATTAAAAAAAACAAAAAAAAAAACACCATTTGTTAGAAAATAAACATTGTATTGGCAAATTTAGAATTTGAAATAGTCTCAGGTACAGTTTCTCACCGTGATAACTTTGATGCTTTATGCCAGAGATGGGACCAAGTCACACATGTGCAAGTCTCAAGTAAGTCTCAAGTCTTGACCTTCAAGTCTCAAGTAAGTCCCAAGTATTTTTTTCTTGGGCAAGTCAAGTCAAGTCAAGTCACAAGTTATGTCAAGTCAAGTCAAGTCAAGTCAAGTCCTGTAGTAAGTCAAGTCAAGTCCAAGTCAAGTCTCCTTATTATTGTAATTTTACTTGCAGAATCTGATCTTAATAAAGTTAAAAGACAAGATATAAGTAACTGTCAGTAAATTAAAATAATTTGGATTTGCATTGTAAATACTCATGTTCAGTAAAATACATCATGGAATCAAACAAAATTGTAACTTCATAAAATTATTTATTTTTCACTTCTGCCAACAGTGTTTGAAATGTTTTACATTTTCAACATTGAGTCCATAAAACAAATAACAGCTAAACATCCAACAGACTCCTCTCTGAACACCTCTCTCTCTCTCTCTCTCTCTCTCTAACGATGTGACGTGACATGACATTCGGCCAAGTATGGTGACCCATACTCAGAATTTGTCCTCTGCATTTAACCCATCCGAAGTGCACACACACAGAGCAGTGAACACACACACACACACACACTGTGAACACACACCCGGAGCAGTGGGCAGCCATTTATGCTGCGGCGCCCGGGGAGCAGTTGGGGGTTCGATGCCTTGCTCAAGGGCACCTAAGTCGTGGTATTGAAGGTGGAGAGAGAACTGTACATGTACTCCCCCCACCCACAATTCCTTCCGGCCCGGGACTCGAACTCACAACCCTTCAATTGGGAGTCCGACTCTCTAACCATAAGGCCACAACTTCCCCTCAAACACAGTTTACATACAACAATAAACTTTCTTACATTTCTCCTCTCTCTCTCTCTCTCTCTCTCTCTCTTTCTTTCTCTCTCTCTCTCTCTCAAGTTTAAGTTCAAGTTGCTTTATTGGCATGCCATTTGAGTTACAGTATTGCCAAAGCGTTTAGATACAGAATAAAATATAAAATATGATAACAATAAAATACAATACAATAAAAATAGCAACAGCAGATACTATTTCTAATACGAATAATAGTAATTATATAAAATTAAGAATATCAAATAAAACAGTTGAATAACATAAATGATCCCTTTCGTATGGTGTATAAATATTTAGCAGCTAGTGTGACTGCCGTCTCATTCTCTGCAAGTATATAGAGTAGTTTCTCTGAGTCATTTAGAGACAAGAATGAACGATTCAAAGCTTCAAACTGTGGGAAGAATGTTTCTCTTGTAGTGCTGTATTTGGGAAGTGTTTCTCATCCTCTGGGGTCACTTCATCTACAGCGATATCATTGACTTGATTGCAAATAAATGCACAGACACTATTTAACTGAACAGAGATGACATAACTGAATCCAATGATGAACTGCCTTTAACTATCATTTTTTCATTATTGACACTGTTTTCCTAATGAATGTTGTTCAGTTGCTTTGACGCAATGTATTTTGTTTAAAGCGCTATATAAATAAAGGTGACTTTGACTTTGACTTTGACTCTGTTTGATTCAGCTCACAGTGTTTGCACAGTCGCTCTTCTCTCGGTAGCCAGGATCTTTTATGTCTACCAATCTCTATTTCCAAATCATGATCACTGAGTCGATATTTTGAAAGGATTTGTCTTTCTTTTAATTGCTTGAGTGATAAGTAATTTGCCAGTTTTGTGGTTCTGTTTAGGGCCGAATAACACTGGAGTTTGGTTTGGAGCTCAAATTCATTTTTTCCTTTTTCATCTTAATTATACTTCAGATTTTTGTCAATTAGTTTCTGAATGTTGGGGTTGATTGGAGTCAGAATCAGTTTGGGTTTCTTTCATCAGGTGAAGCACGAGTGTGTTTCTCTCTCTCTTTCTCTCTCTCACACACACACACCCTCTCTCTCTCTCTCTCTCTCTCAGAGTATATCCGTAAGTCATTACCTCTATTACAAGGTATTGCACTTGCAAAATATAAGATTCGAGAGAGTCTTGTCTGCAAGCCGAGCACGATGTGGCCTATCCCACCATGTATGCGCCACCAGTATGCGCGCTCATAATGGAAGCAACGCGGTCGCGACACGCTTGTGTTTTCCAATCGCGTCCGCACCGCATCGAGTTAAAAACATCTCAACTTTTTTAGAGAGCCGCAAGCGCACCGCAGGTCATGTGACAAGAACCAACCAATCAGCTTCATCCTTTCCCCTAACAACATTGAAAGCTCAGCCAAGATGAAGGAACAGCTGATCATAGCTGTATATGGATTGCCATTTTGAAATAAATTTAGTAGCAGAGCTACTGCAAGGGATTTTTAGTGCTGCAAATCCATTTATCATTTGCTGAAATTCCCGCATCTTCATGGAGAGAGCGCGTCATGGTTGCTTAGCAACGGCAGACGCCTCAGGGGCGCAACTGCCCGATCGCTTTGGAAACAAGGAGAAAGCGGCGCGCCTAGCGATTTCCACGCGTTTTTAGGCGCGAATTATTGACGACAAAAGCGATGACCCTCGGTACCCCTCAAGCTGAGATGTTGATGTGATGTGATATCTGATCTAAGTGGGCGTGGTGTGCGTAAGGTAGAGAGGGCATGACTGATGATAGTGTCCTGATCCAGTCATGACAACGTGATTCTCAGCCTGTGCTCCAGCTGAGTAATTAATTTTATTTTTAAAAATAATTTATATATTTTATATTCAAACTGAAAACATGATGTGATTAACACTCAAGTCATTCAAGTCATCCTGTCTCAAGTCAAGTCAAGTCCCGAGTCTTTAACTTCCAAGTCCGAGTCAAGTCTCAAGTATTTTATTTTTTGTCAAGTCAAGTCACAAGTCATAAAAATAGCGACTCGAGTCGACTCGAGTCCAAGTCACAAGTCCCCATGTCTGCTTTATGCAACCAAGTCGGGGCGAGTGCTGGCCCCACTTCCAAGGATCTTCGCTCGAATCACTAATTGGTAAAAGAGTTAGATGTGCCATTGTTAATTTTATTAACAAAAAAGGTTCCTGGGTTACATGGTCCAAAACGGACGTTCATATTGTTTTCAGATTAAACCTGAAAAGGTACTTGAAAGAATGTGCAAGTTCATGTTACTGGGATAACCCCCCCCCCCCCCACCCCAAAACACAACCCTCTACCAACTACAGGGTTTATGGCTTTTTTTTTTTTTAGAGGTTCAATCAACGTACTCTCCATCAGTATTCGGCTTGATACACCAAAAACGTTACTAGTTACGCCTTTCAAAAGTAACTACTTACTGTTGCCAGAAAGTAGTTACACTAGTTTCCCGTCATACAGCATAAGCTGTAATTGGGCATCTTCCCCCAAAAAAGTTCTTAAAATATAAGTAACACTTCTGCCTCATAGGATCAACAACTACTGAATGTACTGAATTGATTATTGGATTGTAAGGGTTGAGGAATCAAAAGTAGACTAGTGTTTCCCATACATTGACTGCAGGTGTTATATCACTGTATTTATGAAGGAAACCGACTGTCTTCGGAAAATTGACGATAAACTCCAGTCGTGGTATTGCCAGCCCAAGACGCGAATCCACAACCTTATGGTTAGGAGTAAAACTCTAACCACTAGGCCACGACTATGTTAACATGTTAAAGGCGAGAGCTTCGCCGTTACAAGGATGCATTTTATCCCCGGTGTTTTGCTTTTAAGCAATCTGGCAACCATGCACACTCTGCGGAAGCGCCGCCACCGACGATCTGAAAACAAGCTGGAGTTTAACGGTCTACATAAACACGTCACTCAGCTGGTCGGTCTTCGGTCATGATCTCGACATGTTGTTTGCGATTGTAGTTGCTCAAATACTCACTCAATCGCTGTTGTTTTAATAGAGAAATGGAATTGCTTGGAATTTTACTGATATTTTTCATTCGTTGTAGCTGTAAAGCCTGGAACACACCAAGCCGACGCCGACGAACTAGCGCTGATGAAAGACAACTGTGTTGTTGCCTCGCGTCGGGGTAAAAAGCTGCACTTGAACACACGAGAGAACTAGCTACTGCCGACTGTTAGGTAGAATGCGCGTTCTGCGCCTGTGTGTAAATGAGACAACTGTCTATTTCTGCAGATATATTCATCATTCAAAAAGGGAAACTGACGCTGCCGGCTGAAGTTATACAAACCGTAAACAAAGCAGCGTGTGCTTACCATTTTGAATATTAATCCCGCTAAACACTTGCTTTATTCCACTCCTCTCGTGTTAATATTGAAATATTCGCCAAGGAACAATCAGGTAAGATGACATATATCATTAGAACAGCATCTATCTGTACCGTTTTGACTTTGCTCGCTGTTTTGCTATTATTCTCGTCCACTGACTCGTTCACTAAGCTGAACAGCCAATCAGAGTTCCCTCTTTCACCTGTCGAATCGGCAGAAGAAAAGCAGACGAGGACCAATTTCAGCCGACGGTGCGGAACACACTGAGGAAACTTAGTCGGCCGACGCACAAAAACTGCCCGACGGCCGACCGTCAGCTTGGTGTGTTCCAAGCTTAAGGGACATGAGAGTAGCTTTGTAATCATTTCACAGATTTTGACACGTAGATTTTGATTCTTGTCTTTTATTCATCACTTGAAGTCTCCTTCATCGTGGTTTATTCTTCCAAGTCAATAAAGAATCACATTTCTCAAACACAGCATAATCTTCTTGTTCAGCGAGATCTTTCTCAACTTATTTGTAGCGATACTTGTGAGCCAATTTATGCTTTATGAAATACAAATATGAAAAGGTCAAAAGCTTTATGTTCTTCCGTTCGTCTAAACTTACTGCATCAATGTTTTTATTTTTTTATTTAGAGGCACGCACTATTGCAATCTGGCGCAAACAGCCAACGGCTAACGATTGAAGTGTACATGGTATCTTGATTTTTCTTTAGTATGGCCAAACAAGTTACTCTCACTAATTAGCCTCGGAGCTCAAATAATGTTGCTTTTTTAGAAAGCTAAATGTGTATATGGGGGTTGACCTCAGCCTCTTGTTCATGGCCTAAATATTCGTTCAGTTAACATGGCATTACTTTAAATGTTCACTGAATGGAGTGTTAGCTATGTTGTGTGTTTTTGTTGTTATTTTGTTAGAACTACGTGCTCTCTAACTGATCTTCCCTATGCACTATCACAATGTTGCCTTTTTTGTGAATGATATGTTCCTGGCTTGGTAGCCATAGCCTGTGTTATATAGGCTTATGTTTTTAGCTCAGTTTTGACAGTAGATGAAACGTAAACTACAAAATAAGTAGCCCAATAAATGTTTTTTTTTTTTTTTACCATTTATAAAGCAGTTTGAATGTCTCATTGCGTTACAGTATGGTTCTTATGAGAAAGATATTCCCAAGCAGCTTTCAGCTATGATCTCCCTGCACTGGAAAACGTATTTTGAGTAACACCACGTTATAACCTAAATGTGTTGAACGCTTTCCTCTCAATAACAGAACACCACATATGACAGCGGGGTTAAAAAAAAAAAAAAAAAAAAAAAAAAACACCTGATCTGATCACATTTTTTTTTCCAGCTCTGTAATTCAGCACTATAAGTCACGCAACGTTTATTGCTTTTATACAATATAGCATATTGCAAGCCTGCATTTATTCGATCCAAAGTACAGCAAAACTTTCAATATTTTTACTATTTAAAATAACTTTTCTATTTGTTTTTCAAATGTAATTTATTCCTGTGATCAGGTGACTTTCAGCATCCTTTCTCCAGTTTCACATCCTTCAGAAATCATTCTAATATGATGATTATCAATATTTAAAACAGACGAGAACACTTCAGTAATCTTCAATTGAATAGAAAGATCAGCATTTATGAGAAATAAAAAGCTTTTGCAACATTATACACTACCATACAAAAGCTTAGTATCAGAATAATTTAATTTTTTTGGTAAATAAATTCTAGAAATGAATACTTTTATTTAGCAAGGATACTTTAAATTGACCAAATGTGATAAAGACAATTTTTACAAAAGATTTATGTTTCAGATAAACGCTTTTCTTCTGATCCTTCTATTCATCAAAGAAACCTGAAAACAAATATATACTCAGCTTTTCTTTTTGAGCATCAAATCAGAATTATTTCTGAAAGATTGTGTGACTGGAGTAATGATGCTAAAAATTCAGCTTTGAAATCTCAATAAATTACACTTTGAAATCTATTTAAATAGAAAACAGTTATTTTAAATGGGCTAGTGAAAATTTCTAAATTTTACTGTAATTTGGATCAAATAAATTCAGGCTTGGTGAACAGAACAGACTTTAAACATTATAAACATTAACAAGCTTCTGTTCAAAAACCGTTGACTGTTAGTGAATACTATAGGCAACTTTTTCTCTCATTTGTAGCTTTTAATAGGCTTAGAAATCCACTACAAACACTTTTTCCCCTCACATAAGGCAGAATAGTTTATATACTGTAATAAATGCTATGTCAATCAGCACTGCATTGTTCATAAACTATCACCTGCTGGAGAGGACTTGAAAAACCATATATTGGTCGCAATCGTATGTTTAATATCTTCGTGTTTCCAAAAGTCTCTGTTTTTCTGTGAAAACAACGGTTTTCATACAGTGGTAGCTGGACGCTTGTGTCCATATTAGGAGTTTCCTGTTATGACTTTCTGCGCGAGAGCGCCTCTGGTGTCGAGTATGAATGAAACACTGCAGCAGTGTTTAGCGCTCCGTGATGTTCATCTCGCCTTCTGGGTCCGAATAAAACACCAGATCATGTGCAGACTATCCTGTCTCAGAGAGATAGAGAGATCTGGTTTTAGCGCACTTCAAGTCGTTGACAATTTTCTTTTCTCCAGTCTTTGAAGCATTTCCTACATCTTTTTCTTTTCCCTTTTTTTTGGTTGTTGTTCAGTCATTTAAATGTATTTAGAAATTTAAATAAAGAAAACGAGTCATAAAGTGTACAATAAAGCACAATCAAATCTTTAGATTCTAATCATACTGCACTTGAATCCAGTTAAAGGTGTAATCTGCCGATTGTCCTGCAGGTGATCACATAAATCAGTCTTCTTACGATGCACTTAGGACTTGACGATTATTACAGAGCACCTGTAGATCTACAATGATTTTCAAGTGCTACTTAAGTTACGATGCTTTTGGGAAAACAGACCGTAACATTAAGATCAGTCGTACGATCGTTTTTACGAACTTAGGCTCACGAAACTTTTGGGAAACTAAGCCCAGTCTGTTAATAAATGTATTCTTGAGATTAAACGGTTTCCACAAGTCCTTAAAACGGACTCTTCCTCACAGTAAGATCATGATGATGCGGCCACTCGGACGCAACGGTGTTCAAATCAATTCCGACATCAATACAAACTGTTCTTTTTGTGAAGACCACCCTGAAACGGTTTTGCACCCCTTTTTGGTATTGCCCACACACCAGAACATTTAGGCGCAATAAAGGCCTACTCTCAAAATAATAGGCTCTAACTTTCATTTATACGGTTCAAATCCTCGAAACACTTCGACTTAATTCTCGTAATCTAAGAATGCGTGGCACTAAAACGCCATCGTACATCTTTGGTATCAGGTTTATATAATAAAAGGCCGGTAATAAACGAGTTCATTAGATGGGGTAAAATACACCATGTAGCTAAGCTATGAGTTCACATGATTTGTGCTTGCTAGGGAAAGTACCAGAGTGCCTGAAATGCAAAAGAATTTCTCAAGAGACGATTTACGATAATACATTTTTAAAGATTTAAATAAAAAAAGTTTATCCTGTATACAGTATGACGAAAATTACCGAAACGATCATCCATTTCATTGACAAACTTAACTTAAAAATCAAGACTTCGTCTTCTAAAACTAAATGGGATAAGGTTGACTAAGTGTGACTTAAAAATACCCACACACAAGGACTTTTAACCCGGGACTAAGATTTACACAGTGAAAAATCGCTGACAAAATTAACACTAGTTAACATGTTAGCAGTGATCCTCAAATCTGGCTCGTGAGATCCACTTTGCCCCTAATCAAACACAGAGTTTGCAAATCAATTTCTTCACCCAGCAAACATTGGTCCGACGGCGACGTCGTGTGCCCGGCCAAAAATAGTCGCGGTAGGACGGCATAAATATGTAACACAGAACATTTCATAAAAATGCATTCAGATTAGGGCTGGGACAACACGTCGAGGTCATCGATGACGTCGACGCAAAATATGCGCATCAATTCGTCGACCTGTTTTTATTGCTCTAAAAATACCTTATGTGTGCTGAATATACGTGATGGCCGGATCAACATTCTGGCCAACGTTATATAACCAATCCAGGGGTTTTTCCTGCATTGATCTTTTTTTTGGCGGCTTGTCAAAGCCTTATTTGATCGGTGAGTGATTTAGAATAGAATGACTGTGCTTCGCTTGACAGGGCGCGTACGAGAGAGTCTCTCTCTCTCTCTCTCTCATCATTAAACACGATAGAAAAAGGGCGGAACGCCAAAGTTTCACGTGGAGCATTCGGTACTTTTTTTTCAGTAAGCTAGGCCCTATGTGTTCAGTAAGCTTGTTTCAGTATGCTACGTGTTTTCAAGGCTTCAAGGTTTTATTGAATGCTATCTCTATACAAGTGCAAAGTAATGCATTCTTAGTCAGTCTTTTATTTTGTAATTTTAAGAGCAATAAACATATTGCAATGTTAAGGAATTCATGTTTTTTTTCATTCAGATATGTAAATCAACATGTATAAATTGTTAGTAGTCAATTAATGGGGAGATAATCGAAATCGAATCGGTCTGGAAAAATTAATCATTAGATTAATCGCTGCATCAAAAAAATAATCGCTAGATTAATCGTTTAAAAAAATAATCGTTTATCCCAGCCCTAATTCAGATATGTTTGTACATGTCTATAGTTCTATGGGGTTGCATGTATAATTGTTACTTTGACTTTAAGCTGCGTGTAGTTCAATATTTACCCGTGTTGTGAATCGGTTGCGAGAGGACGTCACTGTTTGACATCTTTTACACGTGCATTACACGTCCATCGTGACCCTCTATGAAATCCTTGTGGAATATGCAAAAGCTGTGCTTACACCTTGATTAATTCTGCAATAATTACTAAAAACTGCAAGTAGTTTTTAAGAGGTTTTAAAGAGGTTGTGAATAGACGTCCACTGACGTCTTTTACACGCCTTGTCACGGTTGTGAAAAGACTCCAAGCAAGACTAGCAGGAAAATAATTTTTTTTATACAAAGTAAATATATTTACTTTATCTTGTTTAAATAAATTATCACAAACTGCCCAGTGTGGTTAAGTGATTACCATGATGATGCCCAATTCAGCAGGGCCGTAGCTGGGGTCAGCGGGGACCCGGTGAAGGTTGTACCAGTGGGCCCTGTTTGAAATTGTTTAGTTTGTATGTTCGTTTATTTTTATGTATTTGTGCTTTTTACACAATGTTTAAGTTTTATTCAAGTTTGTAGGTGTGAAGGTACAGAAACCAAATAATTAAATGTAAAATAGCACTGGATAGTCTTCAATGTTAAAATAAAATATACAATCAGACCTACATTTATTCAGACATCTTCAACATTTCTCACATTATTACAGTTTTGCTATATATATATATATATATATATATATATAAAATTATATCTGGTGTCTGAATAATTTTTGGTTTGACTGTTAAAACTACAAAGTAAATCAGTCAAGAGCAGTGAGTGATTTTCATTTTCATTTTCTTGGATTAACATTCAGTGTTCGAATTGAGTCAAAGCTCTTGGGGGGTCCCCCAATCCCACCCCCCCCCCCCAAAAAAAACAACTAATAATATACATATTTGTATTTATTTATTTCATATAATAATATAATTTACTTTACTTTACTTGTGAATTTAATTTACTTTGTGTGTTTCATAACATGTTTTTGCAGCTGAGCATTTACTATGTAAAATTAAATAAAAATCTATGAAATAACAAGATGGCTCTTCTCTTCTTTCCCTTGTCCATATCTGAGAAAATAATGTAAGATGTAAGTTGTAATATTATATTTGTTGTCGTTACTGTGAATATATTTAAGAAAGCACTCCATGTTATTCATGCTACTTATTAAGGTTATTAATGGTGATATACTTTGGACAGTGCACATGTAGGCATTTTATTTCATTAAAAAAACTAATTTATCTTGAATGTAGTTACATAACCCTTTCATATTTTCAAGCAGAAGTTGTCATAGTTGGGTAAACTTCTATAGTGGTGAATGAGAGTATATGTTTAAATATATGTTTTGTCACAATAGTGTTTCTACAAGAGGGAAAAAATAGAAATAATTTGATACGATTACGATGCTGATGACCATTAATCAATTTTGATCTCTTGATTCACTATCAATTCACATGAATAGGCCTACTGTACTTACTTTTCTTGGGTTAAACTCAGTATTTTCTTGCATTAATTAATATTCACTTGTGTGTGCTTATACGAGTATCTTTTTCAAATGTATAATCTAGTGTTTGATCATGTCTAAATATTTATTTAAATGCAAAACCTAAAAATAAGTAAGCAGTTATGACCTGCAATACTCTTTTGAGCAACTAGAGTATGTATATTTATTAGAGTGGGTAAACAATGGCATTGCAAATGGAAATTATTATTTTTCTGGCCACAAAATGACTTTAATTTGCCTCTTTGCATTGAATTTAAAATCCTTTTCTCCACTTAACCTTAAATACTACACTAATTGTATTAGGCTATACATAATAATGGAAAATAGGATACAATTCATAACAAAAACGGTTGATCTGCATGTTTGTCTTCGGCGTAATAATCAATGCATGTGTGTCTCACGCACAATTCGTGAGAGTTAGCAACCCTGCTTTATCATCGTTGACACAAAAAAAGCCTTCACCTGATGAACTTTTTCATCAGTAATAATGTCCTTAATTAAATTAACACTGTTTTTGAGCAGTTAAGGTTACTAGATTTAAAATGATTTGTTTAATTCAGAATGGGTGCAATGCTAGCTCCAAACAAGATTCTATTTTTCTCAGAATTACGTTAGATGGCTAATTACAACTAACAAGCCGATAGTGAGCTAGCATCATAAGATAAAAAAAAACAACTATTGACAGACCAAGATTATAAGTGACTCTCTGATTCTAAGATAAACACTTATTCAGTAGCAATAAATTAGGTATACCAAACAATCATAAAACAAAGAAATATTATCTTACCGTTATCGTGAGGTAAAATAATGACGAAGGATCACTCTGTCAGCCAATCACACAGCGACGTCGCGCCCGCAGTCTGTAAATTCCTTCAGAAAACAGCGTGTGGCGCACTTGAGCGTATTTTCAGATGCACATCTAATTTGAAGTAGCTTTTTATGGGAGCGGCACTTTTTACAGTCGATGGAGCGGCAGCGCAATACTTTGGTAAAAAATAGATAGATAGGGCTATGTCAAATATTGTTTCTATTTTAGTTTTAATGAAAAACCAGGGGACCCCCCAAGGTCATTTTTTTGGGCCTTATGGGGGGTCCCTTGATGCTTATGGGGGGTCCCGGACCCCCCCAGCCCCCCCTCAATTCGAACACTGTTAACATTACAGCAGCCAGTCGCTAAATTAGGCGCGGTCACTTTAAGAGAAGATGAACGCATCCAATATAATACACATCCCATTTTTTTCCCTCAACTGTTTACTTTCACTTAAGAAATAACTGACAGTTTTTCGAGCATAATTTCCAAGGTGGATATCTTGACATTTTGTATTTATTTGTCGGCACAAGAGCAAAAAGAAGCAAATTCGATGTTCAAGTGTTTTGAGACGCCTTTCTCTGCGTGAGCCTGAACACCAGAACAACGCAAGTACTGAATTGGGCTCTTTCACATCTTTTTGTTTGTTCAAACTGCGATTTGTATTTGTTCGTTCAGGTGCAGGAGGGACTTCGAGGAGAACTTCGCAGAAGAGAGCTCGGTTCAGTGTCTCCCTCTCTCTCTCTCTCTCTCTCTCTCTCTCTCTCAATTCAATTCAATTCAATTCAGAAAGCTTTATTGGCATGACAAAAAAAAAAATACATTTTGTATTGCCAAAGCATCAAAAAACAACATAGAAATTGATTTTGAACATTAACTACACCAAACATTATGACAATAGTTAAATAAAATAAAATAAAACATAATATTATAAGATTAATAAATAAAATAAGAAGGATTATAATGCCGAGATCATGTACATAAAACACAAAAACTAAAATAAACTAACACTGAACTTGGAATTTAACATATATAATTTAACATCTCTCTGTCTCTCTCTCTCTCTGTCTCTCTCTCTCTCTCTCTCTCTCGCGCTCTCTCTCTCGCTCTCTCTATCTCTCTCTCGTCCTCTCTGTCTCTCTCTCTCTCTCTCTCTCTCTCTCTCTCTCTCTGTCTCTCTCGCGCGCTCTCTCTCTCTCTCGCGCTCTCTCTCTCTCTCTCTCTCTCGCTCTCTCTATCTCTCTCTCGCCCTCTCTGTCTCTCTCTCTCTCTCTCTCTCTCTCGCTCTCTCTATCTCTCTCTCGCCCTCTCTGTCTCTCTCTCTCGCTCTCTCTCTCTCTCGCTCT
>NC_081792.1:1848385-1963385 GCF_963082965.1 Carassius carassius
GGATATTCTGATGGTTGATTGCATAATTGCATTAATAACTATCATAATTTCTCATGTTTATTGTACACAGGAAACCATTTATAAGTTATTTTTGTCTGAATGTTGACAATCACAAAAGATAATTAAGATCTGCAAACTTCAACAAATAACTCACAGTCCGTTCTTCACACAAAGCTGTCATGCAATGTGAACTACTAATATGGTCTTTGTCACGTTATTTGGAAGTTGACAGCTCCACCTGTGTGAAAAAGAAGAACAGTACTTATTATAAAAATAATATACCTCAAAACATATACTTAAGTGTAAACTTAATTTAATATTTTCAAACACTTAACTGCATGGTAATTGAAATTACATACAGTATTAAAATAATATATCATTCTATTATTGTATGACCCAATAAAATGGAATATTTATATGAATCAGAATCAGAATCATAATGAGCTTTTATTGCCAGGTATGTTTACACATACGAGGAATTTGTTTTCGTGACAGAAGCTCCGCAGTACAACAGAATGACAGCGACAGAACATAAAACACATAATAAAAGAATATAAAAATACAAAAAATACAAATAAGTAGACAAGGAATGACAATATACAAATTGACAATTGTAGGCAGGTATATTACAAAAATGCAGTTATGTATGTACATGTATATTATGTGCAAAATTTAAGTGTATACTAAGTATGTGTGTTAGATAAATTAAGTGTATGTGTATATAAATATAAAGTGTAGTGTGTTCAGTGTGTATCAGCTGTTCATAAGATGGATTGCCTGAGGGAAGAAACTGTCCCTGTGTCTGGTCGTTCTGGTGCTCAGTGCTCTGTAGCGTCGACCTGATGGCAACAGTTCAAAGAGGGAGTGTGCTGGATGTGAGGGGTCCAGAGTGATTTTAACAGCCCTTTTGCTCACTCTGGATAAGTACAGTTCTTGAATAGATGGGAGGGTTGAACCGATGATTCGCTCAGCAGTCCGGACTACCCTCTGTAGTCTTCTGAGGTCAGATTTAGAAGCTGAGCTGAACCAGACAGTTACTGAAGTGCAGAGGATGGATTCGATGATGGTGGAGTAGAACTGTTTCAGCAGATCCTGTGGCAGGTTAAACTTCCTCAGCTGGCGAAGGAAGTACAACCTCTGCTGGGCCTTTTTCACAATGGAGTCAATGTGAATGTCCCACTTCAGGTCCTGAGAGATAGTGGTGCCCAGGAACCTGAATGACTCCACTGCAGTCACAGTGCTGTTCATGATGGTGAGTGGGGGGAGTGCAGGGGGGTTTCTCCTGAAGTCCACGATCATCTCCACTGTTTTGAGCGTGTTAAGCTCCAGGTTTTTGAGAGTGCACCAGACAGCCAGCTCTTTAACCTCCTGTCTGTAAGCAGACTCGTCACCGTCGTGAATGAGGCCGATGAGTGTGGTGTCATTGTCACACCCAGGGGCTGGCTATGCTTTAACTAAGCCACACCCCTTCTCAACTTCCACCTCGAGGAGGTCCCCAAACCCGACCCAATGGCCAAACAACACGAGAACAAGTAAGTGATAAAACAATCTTTATTTAAATATTTAAAAATAGCTTAGGGAATAGGGAAAGGGCAATTAAAACTAAACTCTGACTCGGCCCTCCAGATGGGCTATGGCCGGGAAGAGGTTAGGGAGCAAGGGGGCCACGGGGATCCGGGGCGTGGGGCTCGGGCCCCGGCCTGAGTCTTAGGTATCCGTAGCGCCCTCCTTCTTCCTCCTCTTCGCTGAATACAGCTCACGGTAAGTACTGGTTCACACAGTTCGTTCTCGAGGTGCCCACTCTCTTTCTCTTCCTCCACAGGCAACGGCTCTTCGCTGATTACAGCTCACAGTAAGTACTGATTCACCCAGTTCGTTCCTTGGGTGCTCACGCTCTTTCTCTTTCTCCACAGGCAACGGCTGGGACACACAGGCACAGTTAGTTCAGCTTGGTTTTGCTCTCACCTCTTCGCTGATTACAGCTCACAGTAAGTACTGGTTCACACAGTTCGTTCCTTGGGTGCTCACTCGCTTTCTCTTTCTCCACAGGCAGCGGCTGGGACACACAGGCACAGTTAGTTCAGCTTGGTTTTGCTCTCACCTCCTCGCTGATTACAGCTCACAGTAAGTACTGGTTCACACAGTTCGTTCCTTGGGTGCTCACTCGCTTTCTCTTTCTCCACAGGCAGCGGCGTAAGTACAGGTTTCCTCAGTCTCTCCTCGTGTTACCCACTCTCTCTCCTTTTCTCTCCACAGGTATCAACTTGGGCACAATAGCACAGTTAGTTTGCTTTGAATGGCTCTCACCTCTGGGCTGGACACAGCGTACTGTAAGTACAGGGTTCGCTCTATTCCTCCTCGTGTTATTCACTCTCTCTCTCCTTTTCTCTCCACAGGTATCAACTTGGGCACAATAGCACAGTTAGTTTGCTTTGAATGGCTCTCACCTCTGGGCTGGACACAGCGTACTGTAAGTACAGGGTTCGCTCTATTCCTCCTCGTGTTATTCACCTCTCTCTCCTTTTCTCTCCACAGATATCAACTTGGGCACAATAGCACCGTTAGTTTGCTTTGAATGGCTCTCACCTCTGGGCTGAACACAGCGTACTGTAAGTACAGGTTTCCTCTGTTTCTCCTTGTGTTACTCACTCTCTTTCCTTTCCTCTCCACAGGTATCAACTTGGACACAAAACACAGTTACTCTGCTTTGGATGGCTTTCACCTCTGGGCTGGACACAGCGTACCGTGCTATCTCCGGAGATCTGAAGCACGCTCACAACATATACTGTACTGAACTAGGCTAGGGCCAGCAATCTCCTTGTCCTCCCACGCCGAAGTGCGTGAAGGCGGGGGTTTATCTGACAGGACACACGGCAATACACAGCAGCCCACAGCAATATACAACACCACGTCAAAATTATAGGTTTTCACAGCACGAAGACTCACCCACCACACTCAGTGTACGGAAAGGACACCCGTCTTCCTTCACTTCGCTTGGTTCGGATCTGGCGATGGAATATGCGGCCTAGCTAGTGATGTCGTCGTTGCGACTACTTCAATAAGTATTCCTTCGGCTCTCCCACCACACTATATTAGGGGTAGGGCCACCCTCCTCCTCCTGGAGAGATCTACACAACGCCAGGTCAATATACAGGGCACTTTCGACTGGCTCTTAGTACTCACATCAATGCCACTTCCAATCCCCTTTTTCACGTCGTCTCAGTTCGCCGTATAATCTGTTCACTTCTCAACCTTTAAGGTTCGCGATGTCTTCACAATCATACAATTCCAGCCTGAGGGAGAGAGAGAGTTAGACAGCTACCAGCAGCGTACCAAGACGGGCACAACCCAGTGCTTCACACACACCAAAGAGAGCTTTTCAGACTGTGAAATAACTTGGCCTTAAGTACTGCCTTGTCCAGCGTATCCTCCAATCACCAACCGCTGTCCCTAACTAGGCACAGGTGCATCGAATTCCCTGATTTTCCTTCTTACGGCGCTACCGGAAGTTCCGGTGTTCTGTTTTTCCGGTCCGGGCGGAAACACTTCCGGGCGGAACCAAACTTCCCGAATTTTGGTTCCGCCCCTAAAGATCGTCACCTTGTGACATCCTCCCCCGCCAATCCGTTCTAGTCCCTAGAACGTCCTCGGGCTGTCCACTCCCCATAGCGGGCAGGGGGTCGGCCTCGGTTCTCTCGCTGGGATCGTCTCACTGGTGAATCGGGCTCAGCTTGTTCAGGGGCTGCTTCTGGTTCTCTCGGGGCGATCGGGGGTGGTGCCACCACGGGTCTCCCTGGTACCACAGCCCAACCTTCAATCCAGGGGGCCGCTGGTACAGGTTCCGTGGGGACTTCTTCCACGGCTTCAGGGTAGTTAGGGCATGGGCGAATCATGTTCCGGTGCACCACACGGTCGGGGCCTGACTTCCCTTCTGGCCGGATGGTATAGACCGGCTGCCCCGGCCTCTGCTGCCGGCAGACTACATAAGGGGTGGCCTCCCAACGGTCACTCAGTTTCCCCTTCCCCTGCCGCCGATTATCTCTCACCAACACCCTCTCTCCTGGCAGTAGAGGGGCTTCTCTAGCAGTCCGATCATACAACCGCTTACTTTTCTCTCCTGCCGTCTGTATCCTTTTCGACACCTGCTCGTAGGCGAAATGCAAGCGCTGGTGATGGCGCCCCACCCACTCCGTTACACTTGCTTCCTCTTGGTCGGCTATCACTCCTAGGACCAGGTCAGTAGGCATTCGTATGTGTCTGCCAAACATCAGGTAAGTGGGAGCGTAACCCGTAGTACTATGTATACTGTTGTTATAGGCCTGTAGGAGGTTTGGCAAGGCACTCACCCAATCGTCCTGCCGTTGTTGGTCCAAGGTCCCCAGCAGCCCCAATAGGGTCTGATTGAATCTCTCACAGCCGCCGTTCCCCTGAGGATGATACGAAGTGGTGTGAGTTTTCGTGCAACCGTACAACTGGCATAGTTCTCTAATTACCCTGGACTCAAAGTTGGCTCCTTGATCGGAGTGCAGATACTCCGGGCATCCGAACGTCTGGAAGACGGCCCGCCATAAAACTGTAGCGGTGGTGGTTGCAGTCTGGTCGAGGGTGGGGATAGCCCAAGCGTACTTTGTGAACAAATCCGTTATTACCAAGATGTTCTGGTAGCGATCTCGTGGTCGGCCCAGTGTCAAGAAGTCCATAGCCATGATATGAAGGGGGGCCTTCGCATGGATGGGTACCATTGGCGCTCGGACCTCCCGTCTGGACTTAAACAATATGCATCTCGGGCAAGCTTGAATTAGGGCGTGCACCGATGCCTCTAGCCCGGGCCAAAAGAAGAATCTCCTAAGCAGGGACACGGTCCTCTCCTGTCCCTGATGCCCCAACTGGTTGTGGTACGCCGAAACTAAAGCCGTTACCTCATCTGCGGGTACCACGATCTGGCGTACTTCTTCGCCCAACTTCGGGTCACTGACCCTTCTGCACAAAACGCCATCTCTCAGCTCCAGCCTGTCCCATTGCCCCAGCAGCCTCCTCCCAGTATCCGTCTGGGCTAACCTCTCCGCTGGCGTCAGCCGTCGGCCCTGTTCCAGCCATTCTCTTACCAGCCGCACATCTTGATCCCTGGCCTGTCTCTCCCTCCACCGACGGGGATCCCATCCCCAGTTCTCAGGCACGGCCTCTTGTCTGCTGCCTGGTGCCTCTACTGCTCCTACCATATAGCCCTCCTCCGGGCTGGCCCCTCCGGGGCTTTCCGCTTCGGGCAGCCTTGAGAGGGCGTCCGCGTTCGTGTGTTCACGCCCTGGTCGGTACTGTAGTTGATAGTCAAAGTTGGCCAGTTGGGCCACCCACCGCTGCTCCACGGCTCCCAGCTTCGCCGTCTGCAAGTGTACTAAGGGGTTATTGTCTGTAATGATCGTCACCTTGGCACCCCAGAGGTAGTCTTTAAATTTCTCACTTAGGGCCCACTTCAACGCCAGCAGCTCCAATTTGAAAGAACTATAGTTCGCATCGTTCCTCTCGGCTGGGTGGAGGCTCCGGCTGGCGTACGCGATGACCCTCTCAACTCCGTCCTGCCGTTGAGCCAACACCGCTCCCAGCCCGAGATTGCTGGCATCTGTATACAAAAGGAATGGTTTTGTGAAATCTGCGTATGCCAAGATAGGGGCCTGTAGCAGCTCCTGCTTCAATGTCTGGAACGCCGACTCACAATTTGCATCCCAGTCTACGTTGGGCGACCCCCGGCCCCGGTTACGACCTGTGCCAACCAGCAACTGATTAAGGGGTTTAGCAATTTTTGAAAAGTCCTTTATGAAACGCCTATAGTATCCCACAAATCCTAAAAAGGATCGCACTTGCCTCACTGTCCTCGGGGCCTTCCAGTCCTTCACGGCCGATACCTTTCCAGGATCTACGGACACTCCAGCCGCACTGACCACGTGGCCCAGAAAGTTGACTTCTCTCCGTAGTAAGTGACACTTATTGGGCTGTAGTTTCAATCCGTACTTCTCCATGGCCCGAAAGACTTCCTCGAGGTGCCTCAGGTGTGAATCAAAATCTGGGGAGTAGACAATCACATCATCCAGGTAAACTAATACGGACTCCATTAACTGACCTCCCAAGCACCGCTGCATCAGCCGCTGGAAGGTGGCCGGAGCGTTACAGAGCCCGAAAGGCATCCGGTCCCATTCAAATAGTCCAAACGGGGTTGTAAAGGCAGTCTTCTCCCGGTCTGCTTCGGCCACCTGCACCTGCCAGTAGCCACTGGCCAAATCTAGGGTAGAGTACCATGCCGACTGCGTGAGGCTGGCAAGCGAATCTTCGATCCGTGGCAAGGGGAAAGCGTCTTTCTTAGTCACGAGGTTCAGCTTACGGTAGTCCACGCAGAATCTCCAAGCCCCCGTCTTCTTTTGCACCAGCACTATGGGGGCCGCCCACGGGCTGCTGCTTTCCCTAACAACTCCTTGCTTCAGCATGCCTTGCAGGAGTGTACGTACCTCGGTATACAAAGTGGGCGGAATTGGGCGATACCTCTCCCGGCTGGGCCCTGCATCCCCGGTAGGTATATGATGTTGTACCACCTGGGTGCATCCGTAGTCTTCATCGTGGGTGGCGAACACATGCTGCCATCTCCGAAGGAGGGCCTGTAACTTCTGTGTCTGTGCCTGCTCTAAATCCTCCCCTTGTAACGACTCACCCGCCAGGTGGCTCGGCACACTCCTCTCCATACCACCCCATGGGGTGTCTACTTGTGTCAGGGCCACCTCGATGACAGTGGGGCACACCTGACGAAAACTAATATCCCTCTCTTCCCTTACTTGGTGGGATGTAACCGTTGTCAGACGGGCTAATCGTTGGTGCCGATGTAGTTGCACCGCGTATGGATGTACATTCCGTATCCTCACGGGGACTCTCCCCCGCCGGACCGTCGATAGTCCTCGTGCCACTTCCACTTGTGGACAATCCACATGGGGCTCCACCAGCACCCACTCTTCTGGGCCCGCTCTTCGGGGCGGTACTCGCGCCCACACAACAGCCTCACTTTTTGCGGGGACAGACAAAGCAAAACGACACATCACTCTTCCTACCTCTTCCTGTTCCCTGCGGACTTGGCTCATTTGCACCCTTCGACAGTCAGCTACCACACACTCCCACTTGGGCCTCTCTGCAGGTGGTATCTTCGATACGGGCCTAGCCCGAAATAGCTCTTCCCAGCAATCAGCGAGGACATTCATGCCCAACAGGGCTCGATGTGCACCCAGACAATGGTCTTGCACGATAATCACACCTTTCTGGGGGACCATCACTCCGTGAACCTCTAGGTCCGTCAATCGGTAGCCAATATATGGGATGTCGAGGCCGTTTGCGCCCTTCAGAGTAAGCCAGGGGGCCTCCGCCCCTGGTGCCCCTTGTTTCCCAAACACTTCTTCGGATAAACTCTCAGCAAACAACGTCACTTGGGAGCCTGTGTCTACCAGGCATTGAATCTCCTTGCCGCACACTCTCACCTTCGCCACGGGGCTACGCCCAATCATCTGGCTCCTAGAGCCATATCCTCTTCCAGGGTCTTCTCGAGGGGTCCCGGCCACACGACCCACAGTGGCCGGCCGACCTAAAAACCCCCTTCTGACGCCCTGCGGGGCCCACACTGGCGGCTATAGTGACCTGGTTTGCCACAGCGGTTGCAGATGGGTCGCCCTTGCTCGTCCCATTCGAAACGGGGCCGGTTAAAGTGGTTCGGGCGCCTGAACGGCTCTCGGCCTCCCTCTGAGTACACTCGGTCTCGGGGCGCCGGCCGTGGTTCCTCCCGCGCCCGTCCTTGGCGCAATTCTCCTACGAGGGCTTTAGACAGTTCAGACATCTGATCGCGGACATCTTTCAAAAGTTCAGCCTTCAGTGCTTGCTTCCAGTCAGGGCCTCCGGGTTGTGCTGGTGCTACTTCACTGACAACCGCACACACTGGGGAACCACTCACCTCAGTCTCCTCACCTTCCAGGGCCAGTGCCTCTTTCTTCAGATCTTCAAACGTAAGACCCGGGTCCCTTCGAAACTGGATACGTAGGCTCTGTCTCACCGGACCCTCCTTCAACCCCAGAAGAAACTGGTCCCGCAATAGAGTCTCTCCATCTCCCAACCCGTGGTCCCGACGGGTCTGTAGTCGGGCGAATTGCTCTCGCAACCTCAGGGCGAAAGCTCTAATCGGTTGGCGGGGGCCCTGCTTACAATTGAAGAACTGGGAGCGAAGGGCAGCTACGGGGGTGTGGTCACCATACTGTTCAGTGAGGAACTGGAACACGGTTTGGGCGTTGGCTCTAACGGCTTCGGGGGCGGCATGCACCTCTCGCCGCGCTTCTCCATCCAGGGAGTTTAACACAAATTGAAGCCGCTGGGCTGCACTAAGGCCCTGTAGGTCGGCCAAGTACTCTAGTTGAGCCTTCCATTCAGACAATCGTACCTCGGATTCTGTCCCCCCATATTTTTGAATCCAGGGGCTCCCCATAAAAACGGGCATGGCACGGGGTTGGGCTGAAAGCCCCGCGTTGTCGGTCATTGGACGACCTTGGTTACTCAACTCGAGGTGGAAACCCTGCCGACTACGCCAAATCTGTCACACCCAGGGGCTGGCTATGCTTTAACTAAGCCACACCCCTTCTCAACTTCCACCTCGAGGAGGTCCCCAAACCCGACCCAATGGCCAAACAACACGAGAACAAGTAAGTGATAAAACAATCTTTATTTAAATATTTAAAAATAGCTTAGGGAATAGGGAAAGGGCAATTAAAACTAAACTCTGACTCGGCCCTCCAGATGGGCTATGGCCGGGAAGAGGTTAGGGAGCAAGGGGGCCACGGGGATCCGGGGCGTGGGGCTCGGGCCCCGGCCTGAGTCTTAGGTATCCGTAGCGCCCTCCTTCTTCCTCCTCTTCGCTGAATACAGCTCACGGTAAGTACTGGTTCACACAGTTCGTTCTCGAGGTGCCCACTCTCTTTCTCTTCCTCCACAGGCAACGGCTCTTCGCTGATTACAGCTCACAGTAAGTACTGATTCACCCAGTTCGTTCCTTGGGTGCTCACGCTCTTTCTCTTTCTCCACAGGCAACGGCTGGGACACACAGGCACAGTTAGTTCAGCTTGGTTTTGCTCTCACCTCTTCGCTGATTACAGCTCACAGTAAGTACTGGTTCACACAGTTCGTTCCTTGGGTGCTCACTCGCTTTCTCTTTCTCCACAGGCAGCGGCTGGGACACACAGGCACAGTTAGTTCAGCTTGGTTTTGCTCTCACCTCCTCGCTGATTACAGCTCACAGTAAGTACTGGTTCACACAGTTCGTTCCTTGGGTGCTCACTCGCTTTCTCTTTCTCCACAGGCAGCGGCGTAAGTACAGGTTTCCTCAGTCTCTCCTCGTGTTACCCACTCTCTCTCCTTTTCTCTCCACAGGTATCAACTTGGGCACAATAGCACAGTTAGTTTGCTTTGAATGGCTCTCACCTCTGGGCTGGACACAGCGTACTGTAAGTACAGGGTTCGCTCTATTCCTCCTCGTGTTATTCACTCTCTCTCTCCTTTTCTCTCCACAGGTATCAACTTGGGCACAATAGCACAGTTAGTTTGCTTTGAATGGCTCTCACCTCTGGGCTGGACACAGCGTACTGTAAGTACAGGGTTCGCTCTATTCCTCCTCGTGTTATTCACCTCTCTCTCCTTTTCTCTCCACAGATATCAACTTGGGCACAATAGCACCGTTAGTTTGCTTTGAATGGCTCTCACCTCTGGGCTGAACACAGCGTACTGTAAGTACAGGTTTCCTCTGTTTCTCCTTGTGTTACTCACTCTCTTTCCTTTCCTCTCCACAGGTATCAACTTGGACACAAAACACAGTTACTCTGCTTTGGATGGCTTTCACCTCTGGGCTGGACACAGCGTACCGTGCTATCTCCGGAGATCTGAAGCACGCTCACAACATATACTGTACTGAACTAGGCTAGGGCCAGCAATCTCCTTGTCCTCCCACGCCGAAGTGCGTGAAGGCGGGGGTTTATCTGACAGGACACACGGCAATACACAGCAGCCCACAGCAATATACAACACCACGTCAAAATTATAGGTTTTCACAGCACGAAGACTCACCCACCACACTCAGTGTACGGAAAGGACACCCGTCTTCCTTCACTTCGCTTGGTTCGGATCTGGCGATGGAATATGCGGCCTAGCTAGTGATGTCGTCGTTGCGACTACTTCAATAAGTATTCCTTCGGCTCTCCCACCACACTATATTAGGGGTAGGGCCACCCTCCTCCTCCTGGAGAGATCTACACAACGCCAGGTCAATATACAGGGCACTTTCGACTGGCTCTTAGTACTCACATCAATGCCACTTCCAATCCCCTTTTTCACGTCGTCTCAGTTCGCCGTATAATCTGTTCACTTCTCAACCTTTAAGGTTCGCGATGTCTTCACAATCATACAATTCCAGCCTGAGGGAGAGAGAGAGTTAGACAGCTACCAGCAGCGTACCAAGACGGGCACAACCCAGTGCTTCACACACACCAAAGAGAGCTTTTCAGACTGTGAAATAACTTGGCCTTAAGTACTGCCTTGTCCAGCGTATCCTCCAATCACCAACCGCTGTCCCTAACTAGGCACAGGTGCATCGAATTCCCTGATTTTCCTTCTTACGGCGCTACCGGAAGTTCCGGTGTTCTGTTTTTCCGGTCCGGGCGGAAACACTTCCGGGCGGAACCAAACTTCCCGAATTTTGGTTCCGCCCCTAAAGATCGTCACCTTGTGACATCATCTGCAAACTTCAGGAGCTTGACAGAAGGGTCCTTAGATGTGCAATCGTTAGTGTACAGGGAGAAGAGCAGTGGGGAGAGAACACAGCCCTGGGGAGCTCCGGTGCTGATTGTACGGGTGCTGGATGTGTATTTTCCCAGCCTCACTAGCTGCTGCCTGTCTGTCAGGAAGCTGTTGATCCACTGAAAGACGGAGGTGGGCACGGAGAGCTGAGTTAGTTTGGGCAGGAGGACGTTTGGCATGATCGTGTTAAAAGCCGAGCTGAAGTCCACAAACATGATCCTCACATAGGTCCCCGGTCTGTCTAGGTGTTGCAGAACATAATGCAGTCCGATGTTTACTGCATCGTCCACAGACCTGTTTGCTCTGTAGGCAAACTGAAGAGGATCTAGCAAGGGTCCAGTGATGTCCTTCAGGTGGGCCAGCACCAGTTTTTCAAATGACTTCATGACTACAGACGTTAGAGCCACAGGCCTGTAGTCATTTAGTCCTGTAATTTTGGGTTTCTTGGGGATGGGGATGATGGTGGAGCGTTTGAAGCATGAAGGGACTTCGCACAGTTCCAGCGATCTGTTGAAGATCTGTGTGAAGATGGGGGCCAGCTGGTCAGCACAGGATTTCAGACAGGCTGGTGTAACACAATCTGGGCCTGGTGCTTTTTTCCTTTTCTGCTTCCTGAAGACCTGGCGCACCGCATCCTCGCTGATCTGTATTGCAGGTGTGGGGGAGAGGGGGGATGCAGGAGGTGTGAATGGTGAGAGTGCTTGATTGGAGAGGTGTTCAGGATGGGTTGCAGGAGCTGTTAATGGTGTGAACGGTTGTTTGGAGAGGCATTCAGGGTTGGTTGCAGGAGTTGTTATTGGTGTGAACGGTTGTGTGGAGAGGTGTTCAGGGCAGGTGATGGGTGTTCTTTAAAACCTGCAGTAAAACTCGTTCAGATCGTCTGCCAGTCGTTGATTTTCCACAGTGCTGGGGGGTGGTGTCTTGTAATTGGTGATCTTCTTTAGACTTTTCCACACTGATGCTGAGTCGTTCGAAGTGAACTGAGTCCTTATTTTTTCAGAATAATTCCTCTTTGCCACTCTGATCTCCTTTTCCAGTGTGTATTTAGCCTGTTTATACAAGACATTGTCCCCCTTCCTGTAAGCATCTTCTTTGGCCTGACGGAGCTGTCTGAGTTTTGCAGTGAACCACGGTTTGTCATTGTTGTAATTTAGTTGAGTCTTGGTAGGAATACACATATCCTCACAGAAACTGATATATGATGTTACGGTCTCTGTGAGTTCGTCCAGATCGGTGGAAGCAGCTTCAAAAACACTCCAATCAGTGAGATCAAAACAAGATTGTAAATCCTGCTCTGCTTCATTAGTCCATCTTTTTACAGTCCTTAATACAGGTTTAGCTGATTTTAGTTTCTGCCTGTAGGACGGTATAAGATGAACCAGAAGGTGATCAGAACGACCCAAAGCTGCTCGTGGAACAGAGTGATATGCATCCTTTATTGTGGTGTAACAGTGATCCAATATATTACTGTCTCTGGTGGGACAGGTAACATGCTGTCTGTATTTTGGCAGTTCACGGGAGAGATTGGCTTTATTAAAGTCCCCGAGAATGATTAAAACAGAGTCCGGGTGTTGTTGTTCTATCTCTGGCGTCATCGGTATGGCGTCATTCAGCCAGGTTTCCGTGAAACACAGAGCAGCAGAGTGTGTGAAATCCTTATTTGTCCGAGAAAGCAGAAGGAGTTCGTCCGTTTTGTTGGGTAGAGAGCGTAGATTTGCCAGATGGATGCTAGGCAACGGCGTTCGAAATCCGCGCTTCCTGAGTCTGACGAGCGCGCCAGCTCGCTTTCCCCGCCTGCGCGTCCTGAAGCGTTTGATCAGCGCCGCTGCTCCTCCGCTAACAATATTCAGTAAAACGTCTGAATAATTGAAATCCGGAAAAACATCTTGTGGTGCGTTCTGCCGAATGTCCAGCAGTTCATCCCTGGTGAAACTGATTGCAGTAATATAACTAAAGACAGGACAAACTAACAAAAAGACAAAAACATATGCAGAGCACGTCACAGAGGCAGCCATCCTGTACCGGCGCCAAGTCAATCTGTAATCTCATAATTAATTTATTGACTTTGAAAGTAACTGTGGAATGTACTGATTTTATGGTAAACAAAAATGTACTTTAACTTGCATGTCATGTACTATAATATATTTGTAATTACACATTTGTAATGATTAAATGGCATTTTACTACATTTAATATGAACTTTAAATGTAATATCAGATCACACACTACAGTTAACATGATAATCAAGTACTTAACGTGCTTTAGGATGTCATTCAACACGTCAAAATAAGTGTTAGTTTGACATTATTCCTGTCACAGTTGCTATCTGTTGCAAAACGAATAACACAGAGATGAGGATAAACTCAAAATAAACAGTTTTTAGTCCACAATCCAAAAGGGGTAACACAAGGCAGGCAGAGACACACAACATCGACATTAATACCGGACGCTTGATACTGGAAAACATAAACTTAAATACTCAAACTAAACGAGATAATTAACAAACACAGGTGGATACTAATGAACTAATAACGAAACACTGAGGATTGGAACATAATCAAATATGAGCATAAGGAAAAACATGGGGAGCAAAACACACAAGACATGGAACAGATTCTGACAATTACAAACTGCACTTTTTAAAAGAAACAGTCATACAATTCTCTCTCTTTAAGTCACTTAAGTTGTCTTGTTTTAATTTAATGAATATTATATTACCTGCAAGCACAGTTTTTTTACATATACCATAAAGATGTGAAGTAAACTGTAAGTGCTCATTCACTACTGCTTTTTCACAAGACTTCATCTTCAATGTCATGGAAGAAAGCGGATCATGCAGTTGAAGTTGAACAATACGAGGGTGAGAATTATTCCTTACACATAATTAACTCACAAGTGGTCTGAGGCTCCTGTTAATCATACTACTGCACACAGATTATGCTTTTGAGAAATATACAGTAGTTTTGTGCTACTAACATACAATATTTAAGCTTTGAGATAGCTGTCGTCTCCAGAACGGGTCAAGACGGCAGTATCAAGTAACACTGCATCTTACACTGTCTTTGTGAGAAAAATGAAGCCATCCATCTTGCGGCCATGTCTCTGGTGTCCTTGAAAGTGGAATGGTGTTCCTCCATCTGAATTACTCTGGTTAGAGGTCAAGTGCTAGCAAAGTAATGCTGATATTTTTGTGCTTCAACCCTGACCCTCATCGATGCAATCTATCACAGCAACAAAACTGTCTTCACAGCACAGGAGCATGCATTTTAATGACTTTCTCAAATCAGAGACGGTTAGAAACTCATACAGATGATAATGTTTTTGTCAACAGCACATGTATTGTTAGTATTATTAGTGAGGATGAAATAATTTGTGTGTTAATGAATATGTGCCGTATGTCCATATCTTGAGGTATGTTTGGTAAACCAACAGTGTAATTACTTCCATAATCTCTATCTACAAGACTCCACATTAAAAATCTGAGAGTTATTTTTTAAATGAAACACAGAGGCAGAATGAATGTGTTTAAGGGTGACTTATAATGGCAGGAAACATGATTTTTGTGCACAGTCAACACAAAACAACAGAAACATGTCGTATGTGTGCGTAACATGCGTGTGTGCTACAGGGGTCAGTGAAGGTAACAATCTCAAGGACCCTCTCCAAACACACTGGTGCTGCATGTCATTCGCTGTGTGTAACAGGTTAATGGCTTCTGCAGATGTGTTAGATCAGTGATCAATGATGATTGCTCCTTCACAAGTGTGTGTGTGTGTGTGTGTGTGTGTGTGTGTTATGACTGATGCTGCTTAATTTTTTTAATTACATACAATTTTACCAAAACATAGATTTGTAGCCATTTACATGATTCAAATGTTAACTCTTGCATGCTGGGACTTGTTTGAGTTTTGAACCAATGAACTAAAGTGTATTAATAAAAGATGCATAATACAGTTTTTTACAATCACTTTGCTACTATTTTCAGAACCCTGATGTCATTTTTCAAAACTCTAGACACAAAACTCAAAACGGTTATCACTTGTAACACAGGCTGTCTAATGTTCAAAACACTGCCTTACGCATTCACATCTTAAAAGAAATCTTGCACTTGCACAATCATTGGTTCAAAACACAAATTAACTGTGAAATACCATTGAAACATAACTATAGATCACCCACACACAAGCAACCGATAGTTTCACTGTGTCATTGTTCGTACAATCATTAAATATTGTAGAACAAAATAGGTGATACAGGTTTAATTATGGTACTACATGTACAGTAAATACATCTCTGTAAAAGTACTGCAGTAGTAGAGAGAATACTACAGACACAGTGGAATCATTGAACAAAGTTTGTAATATATTGATGCAAAACACTACAGTACAATCACACCATAGGTTTATTTGAATCAAAGCAAAAATAATTAGCCATGAAATAGAAAAGAAAAGAGTACTATAAAACATCAAATGCAGTGTTCCTCAACTTGCTTGGATTGTAAGAAACAAAACAGGAGTGATTACTGTTCTTCTACATTGTCATCAACTCTGTGTTGTGGATTTGGCCACAGGTTCTCATCTACATCACATGGATGTTTTCATTAGCCAAACATCTTGGAAAAAACCTTCAGGCATGGCGAATCCAGGCCCGACACTGGTCTGCTGTGGGTCATTGCAGGCGTCATCCATGGCCTGGAGAAGAGTGACTTGTTCATGAGGGTGTCTATCATGAACCTTCCATCCCCATGCGGAGAAAAATTCATCAATCGGGTTAAGGAAGGGAGAGTATGAGGGTAAATACAGGGTGGTAAATTGTGCATGGGCCTGAAACCATGCTTGCACCACATGAGCATGATGGAACCTGACATTGTCCCACACAATGACATAGGTCACACCTTCAGCTCTACAAACCTGATCGAGCTCATCAAGAAAGGTGACAAGGAGAGCTGCATTATATGGTCCAATATGAGGCCTGCGTCCCACCACACCATCTTCTGATATAGCCGCACACATGGTAATGTTGGCCCCACGTTGTCCAGGTACTTGGATGGTTGCCCGCTGGCCAATGAAATTCCGACCTCTCCTCCTTGTCTTGGCCAGATTAAAACCTGCCTCATCCAAATATATGAATTTGTTATCGTCATCATCAGCATCCAGCTCCATCACCCTCTAAAAATACATTTTGGAAACAGATTTAGAGATTACTGTACAATGTAGAATTTTTGGGAATGTTTTTACAACAGTCATCTTGAAACTGAACTTACCTGAACATACTCAATCCTTATTTGCTTCACTGCATTTCTGCATTT
Source organism: Carassius carassius (assembly GCF_963082965.1). Lineage (NCBI taxonomy): Eukaryota > Metazoa > Chordata > Actinopteri > Cypriniformes > Cyprinidae > Carassius > Carassius carassius. The sequence continues at coordinate 1,864,551 of NC_081792.1, forward strand.
CTTTCGAAAGGCACACGGTATAGTTGTTTTATAGATACCTGGTGCCTTTTTAGTATGCGTGCAATAGTCGACAAACTAATGGATCCCACATTGTTGAACATGTCTTCATTGTCCAAGATATGCTGGCGAATTTCTGTAAGGGGAATATAATTTCTGGCTCGAACCAAATCGACCACAGCCTGCTCTTGTTGGTCAGTTAGAAAGTTGCCTCTGCCTCCACTATGTGCCTGGTCACAATTTTACAGGGAACATTAGAGTAAAAAGACACTTAGTCACATCACCTATTCTGTGATACACATTGGTATGCAGCCCTTGACAACTGAGAGTAGCATAATGTTTAGTGCATGCTGATAACTTACCGGTTCTCATTGCAGAAAGTTCTGATTATTGAGGCCACGGTTGACCTTCTTGGTTATATCATTGTAGCTGCCTCAGTTATTGTCCTGCCATGATTTATGACATGATCTACAACTATTGCCCGAATTTCATTGGACACTCTATGCTGTTGCTGCCGCTGTCTTGGTACGTGGCCTTGTCCTCTGCCACGTTCCCCCACACCTCTCAAACGAGGCCCACGACCACCTCTCAGAAGTGGTGCCTGTCCCCTGCCATTCCTTTGACCAACACGTCTTCCTCGTCTTCCTCTCACCACTGCTTAAGCTCCATTGTGACCTGGATCACCTGCTGGCTCCATGTTACGTATCACTATGCTCTTGCAATTGGATCCCAATCAACTCTTCACTATATACTCATTCCACAATGTGCACTCAATCATCAGTAATGAGCTGGCAGAATTGGACAAGCAATTACAAGGGCCTGCATCTATACAGTGCAGTACTGTCAATACTGTAAATAGTCTGAAAAGGTGGTACAGTATTTGGGGCCATAGACACAGTGTCTGATGAAGCATTATGATAAAATATTAGGCTACATCCATGGATATTGTAGTCTAATTGGTTCACGCTCCGCGCTAATTGGTGACAATGAAACTCGTTATCTTGAAACGTTCATGATTTACAGTAAACATGGACAATTGTTTGTGTGTTTCCATACTAAGAGTAATGCAACAGTTACTTATCATTTTGAGCAGTTGTATCAATTGATAGTTAGATCATTGTAAGGAAATGAATAGACACTCATTTGAAATGTAATGTGTGAATTGCCTTTTGAAATAGTAGCACTTTGATGTTTAGTTGTGTCATATTGAACAGGTGATTTTTGTTGAATGAACAAATGATCTAAGTTTTATGTGTATTGTATCCAAGCAATTGAGAAAAGGGTTAGAGTTTTGAAAAATGTGCATTTTGATCATTGGTTGTGAGTTTTGTGTCTAGAGTTGTGAAAAATGACATCAAGGTTCTGAAAAAAGTAACAAAGTGATTGTAAAAAACTGTAATCATCCTATCACAAAAATGCAAAGAAATACATGTTCTATGCATTTTTTGTGCTTTTGTGATTACTATTATTTTTTTCTTTGACTGTTCTCATGAAAAGCAGGAATTAGACAGTGAGGCAGCCGACTTGGTTTTTAAATTATTATTATTTTTTTATTATACCAATCATCAGTCACACTGTGTGTGTGTGTGTGTGTGTGTGTGTGTGTGTGTGTGTGTGTGTGTGTGTGTGTGTGTGTGTGTGTGTGTGAGTGTGTGTGTGTGTGCTCTTGTTTTTGTGACATATCAGGACACAACTCTGTATAATGACATGGGTATGACACAGTTATTACAAGGAGAGGGTGACTTATGAGGACATAACCCATGTCCCCATTTTTCAAAACGCTTATAAATCATACAGAATGAGTTTTTTTGAGAAAGTAAAAATGCACAAAGTTTCCTGTGAGGGTTAGGGTTAGGTGTAGGGTTGGTGTAGGGCCATAGAATATACAGTTTGTACAGTATAAAAACCATTACACCTATGGGATGAACACACTTTACACAAAAACAAACATGTCACATGATCTTCAGAAATCAGAATAATATGAGGATTTACTGCTCAAGAAACATTTCTGATTATTATTAATGTTGAAAACAGTTGTGCTACACAATATTTTTGTGGAAACTGATGTATTTTGTTTTTCATGATTCACAGACAGATCAAAAGAACAGCATTTATTTGAAATAAACATCTTTTATAACATTGTAAATGTTTTATTTACTGTCTTTAATGTCCTTGCTGAATACAATTATAAATTTATTAAAAATATATACAATAATACTAATTAAAAAACGTTTTACATTTTGTGCTTTTTCATGAATTGTTTTGTTGTCTAAAGTTATCAGAAAAGCCTGTAATCATTTTTTGTTGATTATAGTGTGGTTTAACAGTGGCTTCCATTGTGACAACTAACCCCACAGAGGTATAGTGTGGCAACATGCACCATTATTGGTCCAGTCAAAAAAGGTCAATGCATGTGCTGTAAACATTTTGCAGTATTTTCTAACTCCTTGACCATATCCTTGGTGGCTTGATGCACTGATAATGCTGTGAATAAGGCTGTTTGTACTTCAGCACATCTGGCTTGTCAGTGACCTTGGATCGAGTGATTCTTTTGTTCAGCACACATCTCTGAAGCCTTCACATGTGGGTGTGTAGAACAGGAAGATGTGAAGCTGAGCTTCCTAATTTAGCCCAGCGCTGTATGATTCAACTGAGATGCAAAGTGTCGAAGAGCAGCTGAAATCATGCTCGCGATAAATAAAATACACCTCGCTCTCCAATAATAGCATGTGACATGAGGAATATGTGTCATTATTGGAGCCAGAGGCTATGGAACAAAGATAATTTAGATTAGTGGCTTTATAATTATTTTCCTATTGTGCTGTCAGAGAGCTAAATGATTTAATACTAATGCTGGTCCATTAATAATCTTCATTTAACATAACATAATTATCTGACTGATGTGGCGGTGTGTGAGGAGGTGAGGGTGATGACTCACAGCGAGAGTGTGGGATGTAGATGATGGGGGGGGGGGTGAATGGACCTTAGGCCTTGATGACATCACTTTGTGTGTGTGAGCATGTTGTTCTAAACTAATAAAGGTTCATTCTTTTGTACAAGCTGCTCTTTTACATTCAGTAAAATATGTGGATGGTGATTTTCACTACAGAATCCCTCCATCCATCTGTGGGTGAGTAAATGTTGACTTCGTAATGTTGGGAGCCTTGGGTTAGTGGTCAACACATGAGCAGTGGTGCTGACACTGTAGACATGGGTTTGAGTCTGTCCTGGGATTGGTGATTGGGATTGGTGCACTGCATTGCAACTGAAATGCTGGGGCCGTCCCGATTCACAGGCACAAGCTCCATCTGTCCTGCAGCAGAACTCACACACTCTTTAAAACAGATGCTGTGTGTGCTGAAGACATGATCAACTGGTTGTGCTCTGACACGTACATGTATGTTGCTGTAGAGCATTGCATTCTGGACCTTGACCCAATGAAGTCTCTCTGAATTATGCACTACAGGACTGTGGATTTTTATAAAGAATTTCTAATGCTTTTAAAATAAATATTTTTTGGTTATAAAGACTGCCCTTATTTGATCAAAACACAGTAAATGCAGTACTATTGTAAAATATTAAACAATGCGATAATATACAATAGGGGTGGAATGGTTCAACTTTTTCACAGTTCGGATTGTTTCATGGTTTAAGAGTCACAGTTTCGTACAGTTCGGTATGTGCTATATTAGTTTTTAGGTAAAGAAATTGAACAAAGTAATCAAATGTAAAACAGTGTTGCACATTGGACTATAAATTAAAGATCATTCTTTATTCAAGTTAGAAAAGCTTTTAATCAAGAGCAGTGAGTGATTTCTTTGTTGTTGCTGTTCGGTTAGTATTAAGACTGTCACTTTAAGAGAATGCACTGATACAGCGTACTGATACAGTAGGCCTACGTTCAGCCGGCTCCCAGACAGCAAAATACACTCGGGCCAGTTCCGGTTAGATTCTTGCCTGCCTAAGATTTCCCAGACATCATATGACTCCACGCCGGATCCGTTTTCAAACTGGCAAATCCACGTTACAGTCACATCTGTTTCAGTGCTGTAAATGGACTGCGCGTTTTTTTCCTGGAGTTCAGAACAGAAGACGTCAAGACGGTCGAGGCAGACTGCTCGCTCTTATCCTTAAAAACCCCACCAAGGTATGTCATGCCATGCGATCAAACTGTTCTACTAATACTTTACTTTCTTATTATGCTATGTAACGTTACTCAATAACTTAAAAGTTTGCTGTTTTTATTGATTCATCTGTGTTGGACTGTAATGTTGGCGAACACTAAGGCCTATGTTATCAGAGTAGGGCTGTCACGATATTAGATTTTTCATATCACGGTTATCGTGGCCATAATAACTAACGATATCAATATATCATGCTATCTATAGAAAACTTGGTGGGGGAGGTATACGTTTAAGTCAAATTATTTTTTACTTTGTTTATTGAGTTTTTCTTACATAAGGATACTGATAAACACAGGACACAAGACTCTGGCTTTCTCTGCTCCTATGAAATACAAGAGAGAAAATACTGTCAAGTTCAACAGTATGATGAATAAATATTAACGATAAACCTTACAATAAGATGTCATTTGTTAACATGAATGTATTAACTAACATGAATGAACAATGAACAATACATTTATTACACAATTTATTAAGCTTTGTTAATATTAATAAAAATACAGAGTCATTCATTGTTCATGTTAGTTCACAGTACATTAATGTTTACAAACACAACAATTTTAATAATGCATTAGTAAATACTGAAATTAACACAGACTTAGATTAATAAATGCTGTGGAAATATTGTTCATTATTATTTATGTTATTTATATATGTAAACTAATGTAATTAACTAATGTTAACTAATGACCCTTATTGAAGAATGACCACAGATGAGGCATTAAGTGCATGGCACTGCGACCAACTTAACATTTTACAGAGTTTAATATAGCAATGTGGTCATTTTAGTTTTCAAGATCGGTTTTAATTGTGTAACAGTTAATAGATTTGAACAAAGAAATAAAGTGTTACTACACACAGGCCGTATTGATTGCAAATACAAAAATAATACGAGTAAAGAAAACGCGGTACTTATTAAAATAATCACCCTTTACTGAAATATATGAACACAGATGTATGTTAACAGGTTAATATAATATTTCCCATTCTATGAATAGTAGTGAATAGTAAAATAATGCCAACTTACTCTGATGAACACGGCTATCCCCTGAGGAGCAAACACATGATCGAGTGCTGTGTCTCCTTCTTGTGTGACAGTGTCAGCGTTAAGGCACAATACTGCCACCCGGGAGCTCAACCAGGTACTGGCGCTGGAGTATTTACATGTAGTGTTATCATAAGAGAACTGTTCTTTTTAAATATTGCGGTTATCGCTAATACCCGTATATTGTCACACAACAAATTAACACAATATTTATAATTGTTGCTTCGAATATCACGGTTATCGTCAATAACGGTATATCACGACACCCCTATATCAGAGAACTTGCTGACATGAAGAAACATCCAGAGGTCTGTAATTAAACGTAAATAACGAACTTTTACTTAATTTTAACTTTATTACTTTTTGGTGTTTAAGATTGCTGTGTGGAAATTATAGTAATGAGCTAGCAATGTTAACGTTTAAGTGCTAACTCTTAAAGGATTATTTCACTTCTGAATTAAAATCTCCTTATTTTTGAGGAAAACATTCCAGGGTTTTTCTCTATATAGTGGACTTCAGTGGGGTTCACTGGGTGGAAGGTCCAACTTACAGCTTCAGTGCAGTTTCAGAGGGCTCTACACAATGCCAGGCGAGGAAGTAGGGTCTTATCTAGCAAAACGTTTGGTGATTTAAAGAATTATATACTTTTAACACTTGTTTTGTCTGGCTCTGTGCAGTGTGGTTTATGACAGTTAGGATATATCGAAGAACTCCTATCTCATTTTCTCCTCCAACTGTTTTTTTTTTTTTTTTTTGTAAAAGGCGTGTGAACGTCTTTGCATGTTCACTTTGTAATCACTGGGTCTGTACTTCTGCAGCAATGTAGTATGATTTTGAAGTTGGAGGAGAAAATGAGATGGGGGGTTTTTATCTTACCCTAACTGTTGCGAACGGAACTGCACAGAGTACACATGCGCATTGCAAAGCTACACAAGATGAGCGTTTGAGATTAAAAAGTATATTAATTTTTATTCTTTTATTTTTTAGAAAATGGCGATCCAGCCGCTAGATAAAAAAAAAGTTTTTGCTGCTTAACATTTCCTGGAAACATTTTTATGATTCTTTGAACATCATTTATTTGAAAAATATATTTTTGCAACATTATAAATGTTTTACTTCTATCTATTTAATGTCTATATTATGAATAATGATAAGTCATTCCTATTTAATAACACACACACACACACATCAGACATTTGAATGGTTGTATATCATGATTTCTGAATAAATGAAAGAGCATAACTGTTTTTCAATATTGATACAAATCTGAAATGTTTTTCGAGCAGTAAATCATCATATTTTCTTTTACTTTTTTTAAAATTATAATTAATATATAATTTATTTATGTGATGGCAAAGCTGAATAAATAACTTTTTATTCATCAATAAATCCTAAAAAAAGTATCATAGGCTCCCCCCAAAAACATAAAAATAAAAAATAAGCAGCACAACTGTTTCCAACACTGTGCTTTGATCAAAGCAATAAATAATATGATAGAAATGATAGAAACAGAGAGAGACGTATTACATTATATTGGTTGATATGTTTATATATATTTATATATTAGGGCTGGTAATTTAATGCATTTATTAGATTAATCAATTATGGAGAAAAAAAGAAATATTAATTATGCATTTGACACACTTGCCTGCCAGAGATTTATGAGGATCATCTGCCATTTCATACAGTCGATTGATGACTAATATGAGGCAGGGCAACAACTTACTGTGTGATGGAGCCTAGAAAATGGTCCTAAAATTCAAGTTATGGGGCAAAATGTCCGTCTCAAATTGTGTCTCATATTTACATCACATAGTTAAGAAATATCACAAGAGAAGTGTGATAGTAAGTGCAATATCACACTAGTGCAAATGTGATACTCATCTTATACAGTTCATTAAGAGTTAATTTGTAGAAGAATATTGTGTTATTTTAGACACAATGTTGTCTGTTTTGCTCAATTTTGCCAACCAGAAGATAAAGACAAAGCAGAACTGTTCATCTCCGAGCAGTTCAAAGCGGCATTTAATTTCTTAATCCACGTTTTCAACAAATCTGGTGAACCATTTGGCGTGTTGAACCATTGGCCATAATCACATTGGATTTGAAGTGGTGCTGCAGAACGATCGGTGTCACACAGCGATCGGTCTGATGGTGATGATGATGTCACACAGCGATCGGTCTGATGGTGATGATGATGTCACACAGCGATCGGTCTGATGGTGATGTCACACAGCGATCGGTCTGATGGTGATGATGATGTCACACAGCGATCGGTCTGATGGTGATGTCACACAGCGATCGGTCTGATGGTGATGTCACACACCGATCGGTCTGATGGTGATGATGATGTCACACAGCGATCGGTCTGATGGTGATGTCACACAGCGATCGGTCTGATGGTGATGATGATGTCACACAGCGATCGGTCTGATGGTGATGATGATGTCACACAGCGATCGGTCTGATGGTGATGATGATGTCACACAGCGATCGGTCTGATGGTGATGTCACACAGCGATCGGTCTGATGGTGATGTCACACAGCGATCGGTCTGATGGTGATGGTGATGTCACACAGCGATCCGTCTGATGGTGATGATGATGTCACACACCGATCGGTCAACAAATCCGGTCTGATGATGATGTCACACAGCGATCGGTCTGATGGTGATGATGATGTCACACAGCGATCGGTCTGATGATGATGTCACACAGCGATCGGTCTGATGGTGATGATGATGTCACACAGCGATCGGTCTGATGGTGATGATGATGTCACACACCGATCGGTCTGATGATGATGATGATGTCACACAGCGATCGGTCTGATGATGATGTCACACAGCGATCGGTCTGATGGTGATGTCACACAGCGATCGGTCTGATGGTGATGATGATGTCACACAGCGATCGGTCTGATGGTGATGTCACACAGCGATCGGTCTGATGGTGATGATGATGTCACACAGCGATCGGTCTGATGGTGATGATGATGTCACACAGCGATCGGTCTGATGGTGATGTCACACAGCGATCGGTCTGATGGTGATGATGATGTCACACAGCGATCGGTCTGATGGTGATGATGATGTCACACAGCGATCTGTCTGATGGTGATGATGATGTCACACAGCGATCGGTCTGATGGTGATGATGATGTCACACAGCGATCGGTCTGAATGTGATGATGATGTCACACAGCGATCCGTCTGATGGTGATGATGATGTCACACACCGATCGGTCTGATGGTGATGATGATGTCACACAGCGATCGGTCTGATGGTGATGATGATGTCACACACCGATCGGTCTGATGGCGATGATGATGTCACACAGCGATCGGTTTGATGGTGATGTCACACAGCGATCGGTCTGATGGTGATGATGATGTCATACTCATACTCATGATGTCATAAATGTGATACTCATCTTATACAGTTCATTAAGAGTTAATTTGTAGAAGAATATTGTGTTATTTTAGACACAATGTTGTCTGTTTTGCTCAATTTTGCCAACCAGAAGATAAAGACAAAGCAGAACTGTTCATCTCCGAGCAGTTCAAAGCGGCATTTAATTTCTTAATCCACGTTTTCAACAAATCTGGTGAACCATTTGGCGTGTTGAACCATTGGCCATAATCACATTGGATTTGAAGTGGTGCTGCAGAACGATCGGTGTCACACAGCGATCGGTCTGATGGTGATGATGATGTCACACAGCGATCGGTCTGATGGTGATGATGATGTCACACAGCGATCGGTCTGATGGTGATGTCACACAGCGATCGGTCTGATGGTGATGATGATGTCACACAGCGATCGGTCTGATGGTGATGTCACACAGCGATCGGTCTGATGGTGATGTCACACACCGATCGGTCTGATGGTGATGATGATGTCACACAGCGATCGGTCTGATGGTGATGTCACACAGCGATCGGTCTGATGGTGATGATGATGTCACACAGCGATCGGTCTGATGGTGATGATGATGTCACACAGCGATCGGTCTGATGGTGATGATGATGTCACACAGCGATCGGTCTGATGGTGATGTCACACAGCGATCGGTCTGATGGTGATGTCACACAGCGATCGGTCTGATGGTGATGGTGATGTCACACAGCGATCCGTCTGATGGTGATGATGATGTCACACACCGATCGGTCAACAAATCCGGTCTGATGATGATGTCACACAGCGATCGGTCTGATGGTGATGATGATGTCACACAGCGATCGGTCTGATGATGATGTCACACAGCGATCGGTCTGATGGTGATGATGATGTCACACAGCGATCGGTCTGATGGTGATGATGATGTCACACACCGATCGGTCTGATGATGATGATGATGTCACACAGCGATCGGTCTGATGATGATGTCACACAGCGATCGGTCTGATGGTGATGTCACACAGCGATCGGTCTGATGGTGATGATGATGTCACACAGCGATCGGTCTGATGGTGATGTCACACAGCGATCGGTCTGATGGTGATGATGATGTCACACAGCGATCGGTCTGATGGTGATGATGATGTCACACAGCGATCGGTCTGATGGTGATGTCACACAGCGATCGGTCTGATGGTGATGATGATGTCACACAGCGATCGGTCTGATGGTGATGATGATGTCACACAGCGATCTGTCTGATGGTGATGATGATGTCACACAGCGATCGGTCTGATGGTGATGATGATGTCACACAGCGATCGGTCTGAATGTGATGATGATGTCACACAGCGATCCGTCTGATGGTGATGATGATGTCACACACCGATCGGTCTGATGGTGATGATGATGTCACACAGCGATCGGTCTGATGGTGATGATGATGTCACACACCGATCGGTCTGATGGCGATGATGATGTCACACAGCGATCGGTTTGATGGTGATGTCACACAGCGATCGGTCTGATGGTGATGATGATGTCACACAGCGATCGGTCTGATGGTGATGATGATGTCACACACCGATCGGTCTGATGGTGATGATCCTCTTCAAGTCGAACAAGCCTAATGATTCAATGAACCATTCATAAAGAACCATTCACTTCACTCCTGAATGAATCAGCCATTTGAACAAATCAAATGAATGAATAAGTGACTCGATGACTTAATCATTAAGACATTTACCACCACCTACTGGCAGGTTTAGTTTATTATTTAGAGTATCATTTCATTAAAGAAATAATTTCATATTTTCATAGTAATAATAATTAAGTGTTCAGTGGAGGTTGAGTTATTCAAGCTATTTGAATGCCACAATGTATAATTGAGTATTGATAATATTGAGTGCCTGATAATGTTACAAGTAGTGCTGTTCAAAACATACTGTTTGTTAGGTCCGATTGTAGCTTTCAGCTTTCTAGAGAAATAACTTCACAATCAGCATCCTGAACAATATACCTGTTATGAGTCATAGTCCTATAGCAATGCTATAATAAGTCTGTGTATCAATTTGGCTCAAACTATTTTTCATCTCAAGTCGGTGATTAAAGGAAGTGTTTCTGACACTGATGTCATGTGAACTAATTTCCACAGTAGAGCATTTTAATAAACTGAGACTCTTATGTGTAAGGCTTAAACATTATCTTCTAATACTAAATTAAACAAATGCATTCATAACATATCTGTGTAATATGCAATTAGTTGTGTATTTTGAATTATATAAAACAGGTGGCACCTTTCCCCTTACTTCTCTTCTCTGTTATATCAGTTATTATACTAAACTCCTATGGGCACAATGTTGTCTGTTTTGCTCAATTTTGCCAACCAGAAGATAAAGACAAAGCAGAACTGTTCATCTCCGAGCAGTTCAAAGCGGCATTTAATTTCTTAATCCACGTTTTCAACAAATCTGGTGAACCATTTGGCGTGTTGAACCATTGGCCATAATCACATTGGATTTGAAGTGGTGCTGCAGAACGATCGGTGTCACACAGCGATCGGTCTGATGGTGATGATGATGTCACACAGCGATCGGTCTGATGGTGATGATGATGTCACACAGCGATCGGTCTGATGGTGATGTCACACAGCGATCGGTCTGATGGTGATGATGATGTCACACAGCGATCGGTCTGATGGTGATGTCACACAGCGATCGGTCTGATGGTGATGTCACACACCGATCGGTCTGATGGTGATGATGATGTCACACAGCGATCGGTCTGATGGTGATGTCACACAGCGATCGGTCTGATGGTGATGATGATGTCACACAGCGATCGGTCTGATGGTGATGATGATGTCACACAGCGATCGGTCTGATGGTGATGATGATGTCACACAGCGATCGGTCTGATGGTGATGTCACACAGCGATCGGTCTGATGGTGATGTCACACAGCGATCGGTCTGATGGTGATGGTGATGTCACACAGCGATCCGTCTGATGGTGATGATGATGTCACACACCGATCGGTCAACAAATCCGGTCTGATGATGATGTCACACAGCGATCGGTCTGATGGTGATGATGATGTCACACAGCGATCGGTCTGATGATGATGTCACACAGCGATCGGTCTGATGGTGATGATGATGTCACACAGCGATCGGTCTGATGGTGATGATGATGTCACACACCGATCGGTCTGATGATGATGATGATGTCACACAGCGATCGGTCTGATGATGATGTCACACAGCGATCGGTCTGATGGTGATGTCACACAGCGATCGGTCTGATGGTGATGATGATGTCACACAGCGATCGGTCTGTAATTAATAATTAAGTGTTCAGTGGAGGTTGAGTTATTCAAGCTATTTGAATGCCACAATGTATAATTGAGTATTGATAATATTGAGTGCCTGATAATGTTACAAGTAGTGCTGTTCAAAACATACTGTTTGTTAGGTCCGATTGTAGCTTTCAGCTTTCTAGAGAAATAACTTCACAATCAGCATCCTGAACAATATACCTGTTATGAGTCATAGTCCTATAGCAATGCTATAATAAGTCTGTGTATCAATTTGGCTCAAACTATTTTTCATCTCAAGTCGGTGATTAAAGGAAGTGTTTCTGACACTGATGTCATGTGAACTAATTTCCACAGTAGAGCATTTTAATAAACTGAGACTCTTATGTGTAAGGCTTAAACATTATCTTCTAATACTAAATTAAACAAATGCATTCATAACATATCTGTGTAATATGCAATTAGTTGTGTATTTTGAATTATATAAAACAGGTGGCACCTTTCCCCTTACTTCTCTTCTCTGTTATATCAGTTATTATACTAAACTCCTATGGGCAGTAAGCAGAATGAACATTATCTTCGTTGCACACAAAGCAGGACAAAATTAATCCATTACAGGAAAATCAAAAATGCTGACCATGGATAACATTTATGATGTGGAAAAGCATACACATTGTGTGCATAATTATTACAAGTGTCAATATTCTGATCATATTTTTTAAGAAGTTTTACCAATTCCAAACCACATCAATCACTATTAATCTTGTTTACAATCATATATCTTATAATTATATAAATCAGTAGGAACGGTAAGTGAAAAACGCTCACAATGCATTAAGGGGGTGAAAACTTTTGAACAGAATGAATTTCTGAATTATAATTTGTTTACATGTATGTCATGTGACCAATCAACAAATTAATATGTTCAAATATGGTCGAAGGGGTTTATGGTTGGTTATCAGGTTTAAACTGGATATGTTGCTAGAAATACTGATCAGGAATACCATATTAAAACAAAGAATATCTGCAAATGGAGTTATGAGATGGCCGTAGATTTAAAAAAATAAATAAAAAAAATGAGGTAAATGTCTTCAGTTTGCAAGAGGTGCTATATTGGTCAGCAAAACAACGGAAGAGATATATGTGTGTTAAAACACAAAAGAAAAAAAATTGCAAAAAGGCAGCATGAGCACAACTGATATTATAGGAACAAGCTCAAGAGACTTCCCAGACACCATATGACTCCGTGCCGGATACGTTTTCAAACCACATCAATCACTATTAATTTTGTTTATAATCATATATCCCATAATTATGTAATCAATATGAACTGGAAGTGAAAAACACTAACTGTTGCTCCAGAAGGAAACAGAATGCATCAAACTCATTTCAAAACTTTTGAACAGAACGAAGATGTGTACATTTATGTTATTTTGTCTAACTATATTTTTTTATTTAGTACTGCCCTTCAGAAGCTAACAAAAGATACTTGCATGTTTCAAGACAAAATAAGTTAAATTTACACTGATCTTCAAATTCTAAAGTTTTCACCCCCTTAATGCATAGTGTTTCCTTCTGGAGCATCAGTGAATGTTTGAACCTTCTGTAATAGTTGTGTTTGAGTCCCTCAGTTGTCCTCTGTTTGAAAAGATGACTCTCAAAATCATGCAGTCATTGTTGGAATTAGTTCAAATCAGGGCTTGAAAATGGAAAAAAAAATTCAAGCCGAGCTGAATTGATATGTTAACGTTTCTGTTCTGTGTTCCTCTGATATTATTACCGTTCCTAAACCCATTCGGATGGAAGAAATAACGGTTAATAACGTTATTTTTTTAAAACAATATTCTTTGCCTATTATTTGCCTAATAATAATAATAATATAATAATAATAATGTAATGAACCTTATTTAAGTCTATGTCCGTCAAAAATAAGACTCCACAATCATTGTACCACAGAAAACACTTCTTTTATTACAATTATAAAGCTTCTAAAATAAAGGCACAGGTGCGAGTATGGGGACAGAGGAAAAAGGCACGGGATGACACGCAATCCCCACGTCAATTCATCTAAACACACACAGTGAAACTTCAAATGCAATAGATTAATACAATGGTGCCCCCTATTGGAAACCTCAGGTCAACCTACACTACACACATAATTAAGACGCGTTACTCCGTCCCTATACTCCCCGACTCCCCTTCCTTATACCGATCGCCCTTCACACACTCTCACCATTCATTCTCTCATACACACAGGAATAAATTAAAACACTTCCCTCTCCCCCGGTTTACAGGACCCAGCCATGGGGTAGAGAGCAGTCACGACAGACCGTCAGGGGGAAATCATTCCAATCGGAGACGGGGAGGAAGTTCACGTTACTTCTAGTCCATATACCTTCAGAAGCGGGGGAAACACTCAAGTCCAATTATAGCCTCATTCATCTCCTTAAGTTAGCGTGACAGTCGGGCAAAAACGCCAAACAACAATCCCGCGAGGTGATGGTGACTCTAATAGTTAACCCCTCCCTCCTAGCTCAACTCACTCACACACACCGGAGTCTAACTAACTGACTATCTTCATCTCCGGAGGACCTATTGTCCCCGAGAGACAGCCAAACGTAACCCCACAAGTCACCCACCTCACAGCCGCTGCTACATCTCATGCACCTCCTTTTCACGAGTCCTTTGATGTGGCAACAGGTGAATACAATCAGAGCAAATCACATAATCACCGGATAACAACGTTCTACACTATTCCCCCTCTAATTCAGGAGGACTCGTCCTCGAGTCAAAATGATAATCTTTCGCCCAGGTCGGTAACTTCCTACGTCTTACAGGTCGAGAGGTCTCTATAGAAGGGGCCATGTCATCCTCCATCATTCGTCCACCATCATCTACCGATTCAGCTGCCAACTCCAACGATGATTCTGACTGCTGCACTGGAGACATCAACAAATCATTTCGATGAAGTGCACCCTTCTCTCCTACAGAGCCAAGTTGTCCCTCTGTATGATGTCTCATACAGATGTCTCATGTCTCAAATACCCCCAGAGGCACTCTTTGAAGGGTCGGCTGATCCACCAATTGCTGTTGTGGCGGTTGCGCAGACTCCACACTCCCCTCCACCCTCTCTGAAACAAATTGAGACACACATGGTTTTAAACGATTGTAATGAATAACTACCGTTTTGCCCCCCTTTATAGGTTGTATCTGGTACAACACATCAGACAATCGCTCGATCACTTTAAAAGGGCCCTTATAAGCTCTCTGTAACTTAAAACACACCCCTTTTTTCCTGGCCTTATTCCGGACCCAGACAAGCTCCCCCTCCACATAATACTGTACCTGGGCCCGGAAATCAAAATATTTTTTTTGTCTGGCAGAAGCCTGTAACTGATGTTGCTGTACAGCTCCCACCACAGTAGATAGAGTCTCAGCCATGCGTTGCACATATTCATTTGGGGAATCAAAAGCTTCTTCCAAATTCACGTTCAACATTACATCCACAGGCAATACCATCTCTCTCCCAAACATTACTTTATAGGGAGTAAAGCCAGTGGTTGCATGTACACTGCTACGATATGCCATCATGACATAAGGCAACAATGAGTCCCAGTTATTCTGGTTCTCATCCACAAAGAGAGACAACATGGCCAGCAGGGTCCTATTAAAACGTTCAACGAGCCCATCTGACTGAGGGTGGTAAGGTGATGTACGAGTTTTATTAATCTCCAATAAACGACATACTTCCTGAAAGAGAAGAGACTCAAAATTCCATCCCTGATCAGAGTGGAGACTCCGAGGAACACCATAACGGCACACCCACTCTTCAACAAAGACTTTGGCAACAGATCGAGCTTCTTGGTTTGGCAAAGCAAAAGCCTCCGTCCATTTCGAAAAGTAATCCCCCACCACCAAGATATAACGGTTTTTATCCATAGTTTCAGGAAGTGGACCTAATATATCCAAAGCAACACGCTCATAGGGCCGAGAAACAATTGAAGGACAAAGGGGGGCTTGAGGATTTCGAGCTGGAAGTTTGCGTGAGGCACAATCCAAACACTCACTACACCATCTCCTCACATCAGCAAACCACCCTGGCCAATAATAACGATCTTTAACCTTGCCCTGCAGTTTTTGCACACCTAAATGACCACCCGTTACCATATTATGCAGCATTGTTAAGACTTTTGAGACCAGACACTTTGAAAATACCACCTGTACTTTACCAACTGCATCAGAATTATGCGGCGGAATCCGCACCAGTAACTGGTCCTGCACCTGAAGCTGATCACACACTACTGCAAATTTTCGCAACTCCGGATGGTCTCCTATCATCCCACGCTCCTCTTTACTCAGCCAGTGCAATAATTGGCCCAACTCCCTATCCTCCCTTTGCAGCCTAATCAAGTCATCATCCAAACTTTCTATAGGTGGTGCCCCTACACTTAAACTAGACACCTGCACCACTCTAACAGGACATGTCCCCCCATTAACAGTTTGTCCCACTTGACCAGGCATTTCTGAAACTGAATTCAGAGCAGGAAGTCTAGATAAAGCATCTGCATTAGCATGTTGTTTGCCTGGTCTGTGAACGATCTTGTACTGAAAACTGGATAGCTGTTCTAACCAACGAGCAAGTTGTCCTTCGATTCCTTGAAAATTATGCAACCATCTCAGGGAATTGTGATCGGTCCGCAATACAAACTCTGCCCCCAAAAGATAATGTTTGAAATATTTTGTGAAAGTCACCATACTCAACAATTCCTTTTTGGTGGTCGCATACTTGCGTTCTTGCTTTGTAAGGGCCCGACTCGCATAGGCTACTACTCTCTCCATCCCTTCCTCTACTTGGGATAATACAGCACCAATTCCAGCATCTGAAGCATCGGTATCTAAAATAAATAGTTTTAAGGGATCAGGATAGGCCAAAACTGGAGCAGATGTAAGACATGACTTGAGTACTAAAAAAGCTCTTTGACAATCATCTCCCCAGTGAAATTTCCTGCCTTTTTCAGTCAATTGATGCAATGGACGGGCAATTTCAGCAAAACTCTTTATAAAACGACGATAATAAGAGGCCAGTCCCAAGAAACCACGCACCTCAGTCTGGTTCCTAGGAACTGGCCACCCCCTTACAGCTTCCACCTTAGATGGATCAGCCTTTACACCATCGGCTGAAATTATATGCCCCAAATAAGACACCTGTTTCGCAAACAAATTGCATTTGGATGGCTTCACCTTTAAGTTAGCCCCATGTAACTTCCTAAAAACTTGCTCTAAACGACCCAAATGTTCTTGAAACGTTTTTCCAAAAACAATTATATCATCAAGATATACCAGACATGTAGTCCACTGAAGGTCTGCTAAAACCAGATCCATCAGTCTTTGGAAAGTAGAAGGAGAGTTACACAAGCCATAACTTAAAACATTAAATTCAAACAGGCCTTGTCATGTTATAAAAGCAGTTTTTGGCTTATCATTGGGGTCAACTTCAACCTGCCAGTATCCACTGGCCAGGTCGAGAGTAGAAAACCAGCCAGCATTTGTTAAACTGTCCAAGGCATCATCTATTCTTGGAAGAGGATAAGCATCCTTCTGTGTAACCTCGTTTAGCTTCCTGTAGTCAATACAAAAACGTAAACTACCATCTTTTTTTCTAACTGGTACCACTGGAGCGGACCAGGGACTACAGGAAGGCTGAATGATGCCATTATCCAACATTTGTTTTATGTGATCAGTCACTTCCTTTTGTAGATGGAGTGGAACTCGGCGAGAGGCAATCTTAATAGGTGGTGCAGACCCTGTGTCAATCCGATGACTAACTAAGTGCGTCCTACCCAAGTCAGTATCTCCTGTACTAAAAAGTTGATTATACTGTTCTAATATTTGGCCAATAGCCTGCATTTGTGCTGCATCGAAACCTCTAGAGTCCAAGCCAAGATAGGAGATAAGGGCATCAACAGACCATGCAGTCTTAACACCCCCACCTTGTTCCAGTTCTTCTGCCCCTTCCCCTACCTCTATATTTGTGGACAAAACCCCAATTTTCATACCGTCACGAAGAGTATGGGCTTCCTCAGTTACATTAATAACACGCACTGGCATAACCCCACCCGTCACTGAACACACTACACGTGCTACCAACACATCACAATGACGAGGTAAAGAAGAACCAGGCTCCAACATACCTATAATCCTTCCAGATGGCGCTCCCTCGACTGAACCCTGAATTAATGCTTCACTGCGTGGGGGTATCCTTGTATCTCCCCGAACTACCACAGGCAGGGGAGGAACTTGAAAATCAGCTTGCAATTGCACCTTAATTTTTTTCCCCATGAGATAGCAGCATAGTTCATCCAAATCCAATTTTGCACCGAATTTGACTAAAAAATCACTGCCTAATAACACTTCTCCGGGGTTAATGTCCGCCACTAAAAAATCAGATACTACAGCCAAAGAATCAAATTGACAAGTAGTTGTCCATTGGCCTACCACTTCCATCTTCTCCCCATTTCCCACTGACAAGCTGCCCTTGTACTCCACCAACTCACCTACTCCCCCAGTGGCCCCCCACCAAAACTGCTTCGGTACAATTGACACTTGTGCTCCAGTATCTACCAACAAACGGGTCTCCACACCCCCCACCTTACCAAACATATAGACCCCAACTGTTCCCGGCCGAGACTGACCCATCTCCCCCAACCTAGGCACAGAACAAACAGGGGCGGGCACCTGGTCTACCGTGCCCGCCCCCTCCCATTTCCCGACACATATGGACAATCCCTTTTAATATGACGAGTACACCCACACTCCCAACAAGCCTCACTTCTGTCATGGTTCTGCTCACTTCTGTCATGGTTCTGCAAATCCATTCTAGCACTATCAATTTTTGAAGTCCGAGTATCACGCCTATTAACGGGATCTAATTGCTGGACTGATCTAGATGTATTCAAGGTCCAATCTTGTAACATCTTAACAGTAGTCTGGAAAGTTTTAACTTCTTGGCGAAGCCCTTCCACCATAGTTACTAAAACTTGAATTTGTGCCTCTTTTGCTGCTCCCACATTCCCATTTACCACACCACAAACTTTCGCATTTGGGGGAGTAACACTTCGTTCCAGATCCCTTATTAATTCCAATTCTGACGCCAAATTAATTGCCCCCTCCAAAGTGGCTGGCTTAACACTGCGCAGATGAATACGTGTATCAGCACTACCTACGTGTGCAATAAAATGGTCTCGGGCCAGTAAATCTCTAGTTGTACTATCTACAGAAGGATACGCTTTGAAGATTAAACGTCTCAAAGCATTACCAAACTCGCGCACAGTTTCAGTTGGCTGTCTCTTACGGGAGGAAAAACTCACCCGATTCCAATCAGTACTTTCACACGGCTCTAAGCATTTACCCATTGCTGCCTTCAACTGAGTAAAATTCCGTCGAGCCTCCTCAGGTAAACCGCAATAAATATCACGCGCACGACCTGACAACAACAAAGACATAAATTTTAATTTTAATTCATCGTCCCACCCGTTAATTCCCGCAGCCATTTCAAATTGGTCAGCCCAATCCGACCACTCACGCCCAGTTCCCGTAAACGTTTCAGGCATAAAGTCGGGCAAAAACGCCAAACAACAATCCCGCGAGGTGATGGTGACTCTAATAGTTAACCCCTCCCTCCTAGCTCAACTCACTCACACACACCGGAGTCTAACTAACTGACTATCTTCATCTCCGGAGGACCTATTGTCCCCGAGAGACAGCCAAACGTAACCCCACAAGTCACCCACCTCACAGCCGCTGCTACATCTCATGCACCTCCTTTTCACGAGTCCTTTGATGTGGCAACAGGTGAATACAATCAGAGCAAATCACATAATCACCGGATAACAACGTTCTACAATAATATAGTATAGCGTTTTCTTTACTCAAAAAGAAAAGGAAAAAAATAGAGATCTAACGCTTAGTCACAGCCAAACAGCATCATCTTCTCTAGATTTTGGCCAAATGTAAGCTACTTAAAAAAAGTAATAAATAAAAATAAAAAATTCTATCAACACCCTAAAGACATCAAAGTATTTTAAAGATATTTAAAAATGGTAAGTGCATTGTAAAAAATAAAAAATAAAATAAAAAAACACTTGTATATAAGATTGCGTTTTGAGAGTAAAAATAAATAAATAAATAAATAAAAAAAATCGCGGCTCACGTCACATTTTATTATTCCTATTACTTTCTGAAATAATGAAGGCTAAAATGCCTGTAGTCTAAAGTAAAATGTTTACAAACATTATAAAAACGTCAATCCAAAACCAAATTAATCTTGGTGAAGCTGAGGTTAATATTAATTCGACACGAAATCAAATGTTTCCGTATTCACAATGTATTTGAATGCCAAATGATTACAGTGATTATTATAGCCTAATATTTTTAAACATTTTGTGTCTGCATTATGTCTATTTCCGAATGAAATAATCGTTGTATGTTATTATTTTAACCATGCAGCAAACCTTTTTTAATATTTTTAAAATTTACTGAAAATAAATAAATTTCTTTTTAAACCATTCAACTGATTATTAATCGGTCAAAATTAGCTGATACTGTTTGCTGCATTCATGCGCACTCAGAAACCGGTGACTAAGAATGAATCAGCAGAGCTTGTACAAGCTTTTGTCATAGTTGAATCTTTCTCAGACATTTCCAAATGTCGAAATTGGGTTGTGCATCTAACTGTGCATGTTGGTGTCCAATGACTACTACTATGGTATGTTTTATTAGTAATGTATACTAATGTTTGATTTAAAATAATGCATTTTTTGTCTTTACTGACTAGTCTTTCTGGATTCTCCCAACCCTAATCCTTCTGTAACCAAACAAACTACACAGAGTGTTACCAAAGTCAAAATGCATGCGTTACCTTATCAGTATATTCACACAGGATATTTTCAGGCTTTAGGTCCCGGTGAGCGGTTCCTGTTGGAAACAGTGAGAGAAGTCTATATGTAAATACACTTGCACTGAGTCATGGTCAGTGAGCCACAGAGTAAATGTACAGTACTTACCTTTGTTGTGCAGAAAGTCTAGTGCACGTGCTATATTCCTGACCAAATGACTAGCCTCTCTCTCATCAAAGTATTTTCGACTCTGTACTTACTGTATGTGTGTTAAAATGGAACCCGAGAGGAAAAGAGAAAACTATTCAGAGAAATCAATGTGATAAATGAGTAAGGTCAAAAGTTATCTAAAAGTAATCCAAAAGTAGTCTGATTCAGGGCTTGACGAAAAAAAAAAAAATCAGTCGGTTCACTCCGAGCAGAATCGATATGTTAACGTTTCTGTTCTGCGTTCCGGCGAGCAGAGTTGGGAATAATCAAAGGAGAGCTGCGGTCCCCAGTTGGACAGGAAAGGCTAAGCATGTTGGCGCTTGAGTGTTGAATAACCTATGATGAGTTCACAGCTGAGCGGACATTTCACTCATTGGCTTCAGCATCACATTTGCATACACCGTACTACTGGAATTCATGATTGGTTGACAGCAAATTTCAAATATTAAATGGAACGCTAAAATAACGTTATTAACTGGTTAATGGCCATTTCAAATTTTCGGTAACAAAATCTAGAGTGATGTGTGACCAGGGTCTCGAAGGAACAGACAGCGGCTGGAGTAACCCATCTGGGGACCGATTGGAAGTCTTACCCATGGCACAAGCCGAACACGCCAAAACAAACTCCCGGATGTCGCGAGCCATACCAGGCCACCAGAACCATTGCTTAACCAAGAACTTGGTTCTATTAACTCCTGGATTACAAGCTACATTGGAACCATGGCCCCATCATATGACGTCGGACCAAACTCCCTCAGGCAGGGGAGGAAGAGGAGCTGCCCGGGACTTACTGAACACTTCCTTCAGGTCGAGGTACTCCTTGGGCACGTTAGACAAACACAGAACTATACACAGACGAATGAGCAGACACAAGACAAGAGGCATGGCACTGATTACTCCTGGTGGAAACGGAGCCTTGGCCCCAGTCCAACCTGGAGTTGTGTTTGTTAAGCCAGGGGTGCCCATGAACTATGGGGCTGAGGGGAGTGTCAGTGAGGAGGAATTCCAGTGTTTCAGTGTGGTTACCCGCTACCGTCAATGTCAAAGTCACCTTTATTTATATAGCGTTTTAAAAAAAATACATTGCGTCAAAGCAACTGAACAACATTCATGAGGAAAACAGTGTCAATAATGCAAAAATGATTGTTAAAGGCAGTTCATCATTGGATTCAGTTATGTCATCTCTGTTCAGTTAAATAGTGTCTGTGCATTTATTTGCAATCAAGTCAACGATATCGCTGTAGATGAAGTGTCCCCAACTAAGCAAGCCAGAGGCGACAGCGGCAAGGAACCGAAACTCCATCGGTGACAGAATGGAGAAAAAAACCTTGGGAGAAACCAGGCTCAGTTGGGGGGCCAGTTCTCCTCTGACCAGACGAAACCAGTAGTTCAATTCCAGGCTGCAGCAAAGTCAGATTGTGCAGAAGAATCATCTGTTTCCTGTGGTCTTGTCCTGGTGGTCCTCTGAGACAAGGTCTTTACAGGGGATCTGTATCTGGGGCTCTAGTTGTCCTGGTCTCCGCTGTCTTTCAGGGATGTAGAGGTCCTTTCTAGGTGCTGATCCAGCATCTGGTCTGAATACGAACTGGATCTGGGTGACTGCAGTGACCCTCTGATCTGGACACAGACTGGATCTGGTGGCTACGGTGACCTCGGAACAAGAGAGAAACAGACAAATATTAGCATAGATGCCATTCTTCTAATGATGTAGCAAGTACATAGGGTGTTATGGGAAGTGTTTCCGGTTCCGGTTTACCTAATTAATGCAGCCTAAAAATCCTTTAACGGATTTGGATAATAAAAGCATATTAGTATGTTATGTGTATGCCAGGTTAAAGAGATGGGCCTTTAATCTAGATTTAAACTGCAAGAGTGTGTCTGCCTCCCGAACAATGTTAGGTAGGTTATTCCAGAGTTTAGGCGCCAAATAGGAAAAGGATCTGCCGCCCGCAGTTGATTTTGATATTCTAGGTATTATCAAATTGCCTGAGTTTTGAGAAAGTAGCGGACGTAGAGGATTATAATGTAAAAGGAGCTCATTCAAATACTGAGGTGCAAAACCATTCAGGGCTTTATAAGTAATAAGCAATATTTTAAAATCTATACGATGCTTGATAGGGAGCCAGTGCAGTGTTGACAGGACCGGGCTAATATGGTCATACTTCCTGGTTCTAGTAAGAACTCTTGCTGCTGCATTTTGGACTAGCTGTAATGGGATCCGTGGTGTGAATGGTTGTGTTGGTGGGTAATGTCTGACCATTGAGAGCATGAACTGCAATGGGTTTGTGGAGTGAAGTGATGGGGATGCAGAGATGATTGGCCAATGAGATGTCCATGAAATTACCCTTCGCTCCGGAATCCACCAGGGCTTGGCAATCGTGAGAAATGGTTGCCCATTGCAATCTTCCCAGAAGGAGAGTCGCGGACGAGGATTTCCCCAATGCTGCTCTACCTGAGGGTAGCCTCCTCTCTACTGCCAGGCTTGGTCTTTTAGCGGACAGCGATTGAGGAAATGCCCCGCCGCGCCGCAGTAAAGACATATTCCCTTAGTTCGTCGACGTACCCTCTCCTCCTGGGAAAGCCGAGCTCTACCCACCTGCATGGGCTCGGGATCGCTGGATGGACTGACCGTGTCTTCGGCGAGGAAGCCCAATGGCTTGAGTTGTCTTCTGGCTCAGGAGTGCTGTTCTACTTGAGAACGCTGTTCCAACCTCGAGTCGACCTGTAATGCTAACTCCATCAGTCCGTTCAAGCTCTTGGGAAGATCCAATGTATATATTTCACGTTGGACAAGGTCAGCCAGCCCATGCAGGAATCTGTCCCACTGCGCCTCCCCGTTCCAGTGGCACTCGGCAGCCAGGGTGCGGAATTGTATCATGTAGTCAGAAACTGAAAGCTTGCCTTGGTGAAGATCAGAGAGTCTGCGGGACGCCTCGCACACCTCGACCGCACGGTCAAACACCAGTCTCATCTCCTCCTGGAGTGCCTGGAATGAGGAACAGCAAGGATGGTTATTTTACCACACTGCCATCCCCCAAAGAGCCGCACGCCCTGACAGCAGGTTTAACACTAACCCCACTCTGGATCTCTCAGTGGAAAAGGTTACAGGTTGCAGGGAGAATAATAATGAGCATCTAGTCAGAAAAGCTAAACACAGCTCTGCCTCACCCGCATATCTTTCCGGCATTGGTATCCTGGGCTCGTGCTGGCTGGTCGATGTTAATAGGATTGGGGGAAACAGGCGGTGGGGTGGGCGCAGCGGGCGATCTTAGCTGTTGAATTTGGGTAGTGAGCTCGGACATCTGCGTCACTAGAGCTTGTACTGCCTGAGCGGTGGTGGAGACCGGTTCCTCCTGATGATCCATACGTTGATTGGTGGTCGTGAGGTAGGAATCCAGGAATCCGAAACGGAGAGTATACTACTGTATATGGATAAAACGTATTGGGACACGCCTCTGAATATTTCAATTCAGGTGTTTCAGTCAGACCCATTGCCACAGGTTAGGGTGAAGTCCTGCTTATTGCTCTGTTGCAGGACAGTAGATGTGATTTTGTAGGACAATGCAGAATATGCTTGAGAGATTAATTTACTACTACTAGACAATTAAAAAACTGATGATGATTGGATGATAACATGCTTTAAATCATTGAAAAGCTTTTTGCACTCAACTTACTCCACAGGACCTATTCAGTCTGTTAAATATAAGAACAGGGTAACAGACTAGTAGGTAATAAAGCAGAATTTATACTAAAATAAATTTCCTTAACAACTAATTACACTATGCACACGTTAAATGTGTTTTATCAGATTCAGCACATCTGGAACCTGTATTTTTTGAATCTGGTAGTTTTGAGTAAGAGGTTCTTATCCTTTATGTCTCTAGAAGAAGTGCTGACTGGTAAAGCTGTATTTAGTGACTTTTGATGAGGTGCAGACTAGTTCCTTTGCTTCGTCCAGTTTTTATCAGCAGAAAAAAAAACATCTCTACGAAAGCGTTGGTTGGTTATTTTCCCACTAGGCTGTGCAAATAGATTTTTTACATTCTTAATGTAAAAATACATTTCTTATTGCAGTATTATTATTACAGAGAAGAAGAAAAAAATACGGATATAATCTTGCAGGATGTGGGACAAAGCACCCAGTTTTGAGAATGTCCTGCACTGGTCATACTCCCACAGGTATTTAAAGTCAAGCACCTAGTGATGGAGACTTCATTTACAAACATTTGTGGGGAAAAGGTGTAATGTGATGAGGATGTCACCTTTGGAATAAATCAGTTCGTTAAATTTAATCTCTGCCAAAATTCCATTGGCATTAATAATTAGCACCAAAACTGTGCAGCGGGACCTTCATGGAATTGGTTTCTATGACCAAGCATCTGCATCCAAGCCTCACAATCGCCAAGTACAATGCTAAGGGTGGGATGGAGTGATGTAAAGCACATCAACACTGGACTCCGGAGTTGTGGAAACCAGTTCTGGGGAATGACCAATTACTTTTTCAATTTGGCAATCTAATTAGTGAGTCTGGGTTTTGTGAATGAGGGCAGAATGTTACCTGCCTGACTGTATTGTGACAACTATACTAGGAAAATATAATAGTATAGGACTTTTTAGGGGTTGGGCAGGCCTCTTAAAATCATAATGCTTCAGCATACCAAGACATAAATTCCCCTTTCTGTTCCAGCATTACTGTGCACAAATTAAGCTCAATAACATGACTGGATGAGTTTGGTGTGGAAAAAGTTGACTAGTATCTATCTATCTATCTATCTATCTATCTATCTATCTATCTATCTATCTATCTATCTATCTATCTATCTATCTATCTATCCATCCATCCATCCATCCATCCATCTATCCATCTGTTTCCATTGCTTCATGTCTCTCTCTCTCTGTGTTCTGCAGGGATCACCCCCTCCCTCCACCTCTCTCTCTCTCTCTCTCTCTCTCTCTCTCTCTCTCTCTCTCTGTGTGTGTTGTGTAGTATGGTTGAGGCTGTGTGCACACGTCTCTTGGTTCAGATGCTGAAGTGTGATCTCTCTTCTCTGTGACTCACAGGGTTGTGGATTTGACATGATCGTCTGGTTCAGTAAGTAAAACTCTATGCTACTACCTATGCTACTAGTGCCACATCATTTTATGGTTAATGAATGTTTGCGGTGTTGATCTTCAATGCGGGAATGTGGAACAGCTGTGCTGAAATGCATGTGTGTATCTCTGTCCTTCACATGCAGAAGGTTGGCATGCTGGCAGGTGGGAAAGCATTAGGTTTCATACTGTGTGTCAAACAAGTCTTCGGAGCTCCTGACCAGTGTCATGGATGTTTTTTCTCCTCTGGAAGCTCCAGTTACAGTCAAATGGGATTATGTCAAAGCTCTCCTGCATGGGTGCCTTCAGATACGCCTGAGTACAGACAGTGGTGACAGGGACGTTCCTAACACAGTGTCATGTTGTTAAATTAGACTGCTTCACAGTAAGTCAGGTGGTTTAAAGTAGCTTTTTGATGTGGGCAGGGCAAGACCGTCTTCAGGGACTCTATGGCAGTGACCTCCAGAGTAGTAGCTTCACTGCGACAAACAAGTTTTTTTGGAAGTGGAGGATGTGCTACGTAAGAACATGAGGGGGATCAGTGATATTTACAGTAGTTTCATAGCTGAAATGTAATATTAAAGCAAACTTTTGCTATGAAGATAACATGGATGTTGAAAAAAAAATTACTTGAAAACATTATATATAGTTTTTATACAGCTATATACAATTTGTACATAAAAACAGAAATACAAGTCAGATTAAACTGATTTTATAAGTTGTAGACAGCTGTCTGTTCAGCATTTTAGTCATGCAATAGGTGTGATATGCACAAGCGCTTAAGCCGTAAATGTGTGTCTGCTGTAATTACTGCAGAAATTGACTTCTGCTGCTGCTGCTGTGGCTCGTCCTTCATCATGCCCGGCAGCGGGAGACTCGCTCATTACCCACGCGTGTGGGGCTGTATGATTGTATCTGTAGGGGATCAGATTAGTACATGTTGCAGTCTGATGCATCATACCCGCACACATGTGCCGGACACTCACAAGCCCACAGCTGGGCTGTGACAGACAGAAGTGCAGCCCACAGTGCTGGATCATCTGTCAAACGGAGTGAACACGCTGCAGATGAGGTCAAATGGTTTGCGTTATCCTGGAGGAATCTGCTTGTCTTTGTGTTCGTGCACAGAGTACAGTATTAATCATTAGCCCGGGGACTGCAGGGTTTTGGGTGGAGGGGGTGGGGGGCAGCTTTGTGATCTGCCGCCATTCAGTACAAATAAACCTAGCATGCTTCATTATTACAGGCCCATAATGAAAAATAAAAATAAAAAATCAGTTACATTTCCTATAGTTTAGCACATTCAAGCTCTAAAAGGCTGGAAATGCATTGCAACACTAAGGGCTTCATACATAGTTTGAAAGCATCACTAAAGAGACATAACAGACCATGATGGTAATGGATCATTGCTAGTGTTAAACTTCAGTGTTTGTGTGTCGTCATGAAGAAGGGGCCCTGAAAACCAGAACATTGGAGAGACTTAAGTCCAATATAACTTTGGCCATCTGCTTTCCACATACAACAATGCATGCACAAGGTGACTGGCAACATGCACAGTTGTGTTGTACTGTACATTAGTTGAAGAAGAGTGAAGGGAAAAAGCGATACAAAGTAACACAATGAAACAGAAGAAAAACACAAAGCATATATTTTGCATTCGTTTTTGTGTTTTGTGTTTTGTTCCAACTTTGCATTAAATGGTGGATTCTGCATTTTTCTTCTTCTGTCCTTCAGAGCGAATATCCTGTAAATGGCATGACTCAGTGTTGCCCTCTCATGTCTGGGAGAGTATAAAAAGCTGTGAATGTGTCGAACTCGTCCATATCCTTTCATCTGCTGTTTGGGTGAACTTTGCAAGCTGTGTGCACACGAGCACAGAATATGAAGTATACCCAGACTTTAGAAACCACACAAACAACAGCTAGTGACTAAAAAAAACTTAGAGCCCATAGCAACCGCATAACAACACCAATCACACACATCCCAAGATAACGTTCTTCACTTATCATCAACCTCAGCTGCAAACCTTACATACTTGGGTTTCCTGCTGGTACATCGAAGTCTAGTTTGACACACAAATGGCATGTGGTTGTTGGAGTCTCGTAAGCTCTGCCCCGATCTTGCGTTGTTACAGTGAACACCTTCACGTGTCCTGTAGTCAAGGCCCACAGCGGCCCACTACCACACAGCATCTTCGCTGTGGAGGAGGACTGAGGTCAAAGGGCTAAGATAATTGCATTTTGTGTAATAGCGTTTCTCAATACAAAGTACGCTGATTTTGGATGTGCATCCTCCTCGGTAGTTTAGACTTTGTGCATTCGTCTCGGAAGTGTGATGTCCGCGACGAGCAAGTCCGGTAAATCTGCAAACAGCAGCGTACTTGATAACTTCAGTCAGCTGACCATGGCTACTGCAATTTTCCTCTCTGTATATTTACAATAAAAAGAAATAGGATATCAAATACCACTGCCTCCTTTCGTTTTCATTTTAACATAAGAACAGCTGCAGAAATGTACTTAGTTCAGGGATATGTGTATATATATATATATATATATATATATACAGCCATTACAATGAAACGAAATATTATATAAATTTGCCTTTTTTATTTTCATTTTAACATATAGATAAATTGAATACAGACCAAAGAAAACCTGTTAGATTTACCCCGCAGCTGAATTATATGTTATGTGTAACCACTAAAGAGACATCAGATCCAGCGGCACACATCAGAAGGTCTAGCCGAGGAGAGGCTGCTTCTCGGCGGATACATGCGCACTGAGCTCTCGCTGATCGCGTGGAGCTCACCGTCTCCGAGATCGGCGAAACACATTTTTAAATAAGCACTGTCTTTATAAATAAACCACAGATTTGAGTTTTAAACAACTACATTCTCATCTGAAATACTTTTAAAATTACATTTCATGACACAATAACAGTAATATTTTGAAAATTATCCGATTAAATGGTGGTTGAAATCACAATGCTGCGTGAACTCAACCAATCAGGATGTTTAGCGGCCAAGTCCCACCCCCGAAAGTTCCGGAACTTTGAAAAAGTGCTACCTCACCAGCAGGGACTTTCTGAGGGGCATTTTTTTACCCGGAACTTTATTTAGTTCCTGGTTCCTGCGGTGGAAACACATCGAGTACCAGGCCAAAGTCCCTAGTTCCTGGGTAAAGTTCCTGCGGTGGAAACGGGGCATTTGTTGCCAGCTTTGCTTATCTTCTGTGAGTAAAACTAAAGTAAAATTAGAGCAGGGAAACTATTCACGCACAAGTGATAAAATCTGTCATCATTTACTCACTTACTGTAAAAGAAAGACATTAGCCAGTTCAGTGATGAAAGTACAATACTATAAAAATATTTGTCCAATAGTCTGATCAGTAGAGACACTGCTAACTAGCAACATTGTTTAGAAGTGTGAGAGTAGTAGTAGGTTTTAGCTTTTGTGGTAACAGGCTTGTTTTTCCAGTGAATAGTGGCGTAACATGACATTGTTTTTGTCACAGTGAGTTTTGCCTGCAGCTTTACAGCCAAACAATCTGAGTCTATATAAAACCAAGCTCTCTTCTCTCATTGAAAGTCTGGTTCAATATGTATAGACCATTCATTTGAGCAGACTGTTAAAATGTTTTTTTTTTTTTTTAGTATGAGCTGTCTGCTATGCAGCTGAAATTGAACTCTGTAGCTAAGTAAGGGGCAATTTTCTCTCTGTCCAGTGTCCCTATCAAATAATGAATTAAAAAAAAAAAGTCTCATGCACTGTCTCATGCAGTTTCTGCTGGTATACGATTATGTTTGGTGAGAAACAGACTGAAATTAAACATATTATTCAATGAATACCCTGACTTGGCCATTGGTCTCTGTTGCACGACTGTGCGTTCAAGAGACTCTATTAGCACTGCAGTTCATGCCGACTCACCCAGGAAAAGCACAAGTTGAGAAAAATCAAGATTAATAAAAATGTGAAATTAAATACAATCCATCTGCTTTCTTCTCTGAGGTAAATATATTTGTGGTGCTCATCAGTCCACACTGATCTGTCAACTGTCATTATGATTGTCATGACAACCGGAGTTCTAGTCTGGAAATGTTCAACCGAAGTCCCTTTAGGGCAAGTCATGTCACTCGGCGGCCATCTTTAAAACATCAAATTCTCCAAAACTGTTTTCAAAGCTCATGGTTACATTTCATATTTGAAATCACTAATGAAATCTGACAACAAATGTCTCATAAATGTTGTTTATTTTGCTTAAATAGCATTAAAAAAAGCATATTTTTCACGCTAGATCAGCCAATGCATGCATAGTCCTAAAAGCACGTCGCAGTCATTGACTGTTTCTATAGCAACCAGGTCTTCTAATGGCAGCTGCAGTGACACAATGACTTTATCAATTAGTGATTGGCCCTTTTACTAAGAAGGCGGGGCTTTGTTTAATAGAGCAGCCATACTGAGTGTTGCTTTTTCCCTGTTCAAAACTATACAAGTGACACGTCTTGAGTATTCTATAGTTTTTGATTCATTTCAGTGAAGCAACTACACAGATACTTTTTTGCACCCACTTCTTTTAAAAATCTCGAGGATCACCATATATTGTCATTTTATGGACAAGCGCTTGCGGGACATTTTTTTTTATCTCATTTTGTGGTCCGAAAAAAAATAGAAGGGCATACGGATAGGTGACCAGATTTCTTAAATGAAAACCAGGGACATTTCCTAGTTTAGAGGTCAAAATATCACTGAAATCTCATTTGTGATTATCCACAAATTAAAAAACTCAGACAATGTATATATTTATTTATTCTTTTTTTTTTATATTCTTGTTGGTTCCATATATTAATATCATAATTAATAATTACAGTGATGTTTGAGAATCAATCTTATCCTATTTTTTTATTTTGTTTTATTTAAACAATTTACCAATAATCACACTACAAAAAATAGTAAATAGCAACTATTGCAAATAGCAAAGCAAAACAGTATTATAACAAAATTATGCCTTTACAAAAACACATTAAAAATAAAAACATATCATATAAGAATATGACAAATAAAACTATTTAACAAATATGTTTAATATCACAGTAGATTTTCAAATGTATGTTTATGCTTTTGGAAATGCATATTTTCTATCAATAATATCAGTAATTTCTATCAGGATCATTATTTTGCATTTTAGGCTCATGTTGACCACAAAGTATGTGCTTTCTGCAAATGTAATTGTTCAAGTGTAATTGATTAGTTTATTATTTTTTTAGGTTATTCATATCGGAGTTGTGTTCAGGAATGTTTAATACTGTATGCAAAACAATCCCAAAACTTTATCATGCCTTGTTATACAGTGCACACAAACAGTATTACTTTGTTTTAACATGTATAGTTAGTATGAGACTACCTTGAAACCAATAACGGCATCTCTTTTAATAATTGATGATAATAGCTCTCTGCTCTCGTCCAAGATCATGGCTAAAGTAGAGAGAACCGTGATCAGTATAGCTCACAGCGCCCTCTGCTAATGAAAATAATCACAATCATACGATTGCCAGCTGGCAACATTGGTTGGACTTTTATAGTGTATTTGCAGTATGTTTTGAACATGCTGTGAAACGGGGACATTTCCGGGGACAGGACACCAAAAACAGGGACTGCGGCCAGAAAACAGGGTCTTCTGGTTACCCAAGCATGACATTAGAACAACACAAGGTTGAGTAAAGGCCCTGATATACTCGAAACAAAGTTCTTTTTCATTCTTTCTTTAGGAGAAACATCCTGATGCCACCCATTCTGATGAAAGCAACGTTCATATGAATATGTAAATGTACTGTGCGCTTTCCTTTCAGTACCAAAATAAGCACAACAAAAATGGAGAGCTCAGCAAGCTATTTTTTTTATAAAAATCTG
Source organism: Carassius carassius (assembly GCF_963082965.1). Classification (NCBI taxonomy): domain Eukaryota; kingdom Metazoa; phylum Chordata; class Actinopteri; order Cypriniformes; family Cyprinidae; genus Carassius; species Carassius carassius. Next base: position 1,896,589 of record NC_081792.1, read on the forward strand.
ATCATAGCAACATTGGTAGGCTTGCATGAGTTCTGCAAATTAACACTCCCATGAAGTCAGGTCACGTGTATTTACATGGCACTTAATTCAGTCAGTATCTCATTTCAATTTAATTTGCTGCCATAAAGCAGCTCTCCACTGTGCGGACAACTCACCTCCAAGGACTTGACAGACAAAATGAACCTAGCGTGAAAAAAGGTGGAGCCTCAGCACACACCTTCTCTGATGTAATCATCACAGACCAATGGTAGTACGAAGATGTTTTGCACCCGGAATGAATTTTTCCGGAAAATCTGCTTTGGCAAGCCGTTTCAAACTTCCAAAACAAACACAAAACTAACTTTGATGTGGCCGCATTTTGTTCTAAATTAAATCACATTAGTTCGTTCTTTGATTTCGCTTGAAGTATATCAGGGCCTTTAATGATGACTTAATTTTCATTATCCCTTTAAAGGCAGCTCACTCAACCTTGATTAAGCATCTGTTTTAATCTGCTTTTCAATCTGTGCAATGTTATGCTAATAAACAACTTAAATTAGCATCTCTACATGTATAGCAGCCATTCCATTCCTCCAGTGTCTGTGGAATTGCAACACAGGATCTGCTCATTCTGCTAAATTAAGTGATTAGGTGATCACCTCAACCAAATCTGATTTAACGAGGAAAAGTACAAAAACCACTGGTATGGTCATTCTTGCAATAGAACCAGCTGGATGGCAAAAACTGTCCTAGTAGTACCTCAAAATGAACTGGAATCAAATAATAACTACTAACCATGGCAAAAGAGCTGAAAAGAGAAGTTTGAGTGAGGAAAAGAAGGGATCGATTCTGGCTTTATGGGGAGAAATGCAATGAGCATCAGCTTACTTTCTTCCACAGTTTCTCAGACATTGGTTTGTAAGAACAAAGTCAAGCTGCAGACATTTGGGACAAGAAAGTTACAGACCGTCAGAGGATGAAAACAAGTCCAATTTTCAGCTTTGCCTAACACCTGGTTGTCTAATGCTTAGATGGAGACCTGGAGATGCCTACAAGTCACCCACTCAGATATTCTGTGATGATCTGGGGCTTTCAACAAGGCTGGAATCGAGCAGATTTGTCTTTGTTAAAAAGGCAGATTAATCAAGCCATATAGAACATTGTCCTAGAAGAAAACTTGTCTCCTTCTGCTCTGACAATGTCCCCCAGCTTTGAGGATTGTTTTTTTCCCAGCAGGACCATGCTCTATGACACACAGCCTGGCCAATCAAGGTGTGGACCCTGTCACGGCCAGCCCAATCTCCAGACCTGAACCCCACTGGATCCCTCTGGAATGTGATCAAGAGGAAGATGGAGGGCCAAGCTACTTGATTGTTTGCTCCAGGACTGACATAAAGTCACTCAACATCAATGTCAAAGACCGGTGGAGAGCATGCTGAGAGCATACCGAAAGCTGTGACTGAAAATCAGGGTTATTCCACCAGTTACTGATTTCTGAACACTACCTAAGCTAAAACATTAATAAAAATGAATGTGAAATTGTTTATTGTGCATTATTTAAGAAAAAAAAACACACACACACAAAATATTTTTGTTGTTTTGACTAGTTGTCATTTTCTGCAAATAAATGCTCTAAATGACTATATGTTTTTTTGGAAATTGGGAGAAATGTTGTCAGTAGTTTAGAAAATGAAATAGAAATGTTCATTTTACTCATATAACTGAAACACATACCTTTAAATACTATAAAACATGTAATAGTATATCAATAGCAAATACACATAGGTCAATGTAACAAATCTCTAGTAGTGTGGCTTCTGATATACATGTGCAGAGAGTCCTGTGGAGCGTCTTTAACATTTCATGTGTTTTTTTCCAGATCTGTGTGCATGCTTTGACATGTTACATGAGGCAGAGAGCACAGATGAGATTACATAGTCAGACCTTCTGGATCAGTACATCGGTCTTCAGGTGCCCCGTCATGCTGCCCCATCTCATTTATTCTCACAAGTGAAAAAAAAAAAACACTTTAAAAAAATAGCGGTGAAAATGTTAGCAGTTCTTCTAGTAGCAAAGAGGTTACACACTTATCTTTAGCTGAGGTTGAACTGGGAGGAGAATGACTGACAGATGATTATTGGCAAGTCCTGCCCAATTACTAAAAAACACTAGCTTCATTAACCCAAGAGACTCTACATTTAACTCATTTCACTGCATTACCTGTGTTGACCAGGAAAATGTCCTAAATGCTTGTGTACTGTCAAATCGAAAGAGCTCACCTAAAGTCTCAGCAGGGCACTCTTCACAGAATGTCCCACAATGCAATTCAGGCCAACTTTATCTATTTCCAGTGTGACAACTGAACCAGTAGTCGTAATGTATTCCATTTTGCATTCCATTGCCAGCAGTGTTGAGTGTGCTATGGCCGAGTCACTCTGTATGAGACGGTAAATATTATAATTTTTCAGGCCATCAAAAAACAAAAGGAGACACTGAGATGAACTGTACTGGTAAATTTTGCCATGCAGCTCAAGTAGTGTGTCCAGTATATACTACTGTTACGATGCTCTTATGGTGTTTTTCAATTCAATTCAAGTTTATTTGTATAGCGCTTTTTACAATACAAATCGTTACAAAGCAACTTTACAGAAATTTATGTTTCTACAATATTGAGTAGTAGCTTATAAGTGGTGACTGTCAGTTTGTGCACAGGATTTGTAGAAAAAATTATACAAGTCGTAGTCAGCCAGATGATGAACATCATTAATATTATTAATAATTAATAATTATTATATGATGCAGTCACACATGTAGCAATAATTGTTAGTTCTGTTTGTTGATTCAAGGTTAGGATCATCTGAGGTCCTCTGAGGGTCAGCATCATCTCTTCTCTGGTGTTCTGGATCCAGACTGGAGCTTGTGTAAATCCTAGTTACCACGGGATGAAGATCCCAGCAGAAACAGAGACACAAATAGAGACATCATTAGCATAGCTGCTGATCCAACAAAGTAAATTTAATTAGTTTAACCCAAGCTAAAGAATAAGAATGCACATTTGATCAGATGCAACTACACTCACAATTTAAGATACATTATTCGAATGCTTGGCGAAAGAGATGCGTTTTTAATCTAGATTTAAACAGAGAGAGTGTGTCTGAACCCCGAACATTATCAGGAAGGCTATTCCAGAGTTTGGGAGCCAAATGTGAGAAAGCTCTACCTCCTTTAGTGGACTTTGCTATCCTAGGAACTACCAAAAGTCCAGCGTTTTGTGACCTTAGGGAGCGTGATGGGTTGTAGCGTGGTAGAAGGCTAGTTAGGTACGCAGGAGCTAAACCATTTAGGGCCTTATAGGTAAGTAATGATAATTTGTAACTGATACGGAACTTAATAGGTAGCCAGTGCAGAGACTGTAAAATTGGGGTAATATGATCATATTTTCTTGACCTGGTAAGGACTCTAGCTGCTGCATTTTGGACGACCTGTAGTTTGTTTATTGACGAAGCAGGACAACCACCTAGAAGTCCATTACAATAGTCCAGTCTAGAGGTCATGAATGCATGAACTAGCTTTTCTGCATCAGAAACAGATAACATGTTTCGTAGCTTGGCAATGTTTCTAAGATGGAAGAATGCAGTTTTTGTAACATGGGAAATATGATTTTCAAAAGACAAATTGCTGTCTAATATAACACCCAGATTTCTGACTGTAGAGGAAGTAACAGTACATCCGTCTAGTTGCAGATTGTAATCTACAAGATTCTGTGTAGTGTTTTTTGGTCCAATAATTAATATCTCTTATCCGAATTTAATTGGAGAAAATTATTGGTCATCCAATCTTTTACATTTTTAACACACTCTGTTAGCTTAGATAATTTAGAGGTTTCATCTGGTCTCGTTGAGATATATAGCTGAGTATCATCAGCATAACAGTGGAAGCTAATTCCATATTTTCTAATAATATTACCAAGGAGCAACATGTATATTGAAAATAGAAGGGGACCTAGGACGGATCCTTGTGGCACTCCATATTTTACTGATGATAAATGAGATGACACCCCATTTAAGTAAACAAAATGGTAGCGATCGGACATCTAAACCTAAGGTAGGATCTAAACCATCTTAGAGCCTGCCCTTGAATACCTGTATAGTTTTGTAATCGATCTATGAGTATGTCATGATCTATGGTGTCGAACGCAGCACTAAGATCAAGTAAGACTAGAAATGAGATGCAGCCTTGATCTGACGCAAGAAGCAGGACATTTGTAATTTTAACAAGTGCAGTTTCTGTGCTATGGTGGGGCCTGAAACCTGACTGAAATTCTTCATACAGATCATTTTTATGCAGGAAGGTGCTCAATTGAGCAGACACAACTCTATAATTTTAGACATAAATGGAAGATTTGAAATAGGCCTATAATTTGCCAGTACACTAGGATCTAGTTTTGGTTTCTTAATAAGAGGCTTGATAACCGCCAGCTTGAATGGTTTTGGGACGTGACCTTAAGATAACGACGAGTTAATGATATTGAGAAGCGGTTCTTCGGCTACAGGTAACAGCTCTTTTAGTAATTTAGTGGGTACAGGATCTAATAAACATGTTGTTGGTTTAGATACAGTGATAAGTTTATTTAGCTCTTCCTGTCCTATATTTGTAAAGCACTGCAGTTTATCTTTGGGTGCGATAGTGTTGTCACGATACCAAAATTATTGTTTCGATACCGATACCTAGTCAAGAGTTGCGATTTCGAAACTTTTTCAATACTTTTCCTGAAAGGGAAAATACACTCTCAAATATCATTGCTGTGCTTTATTTTAAAACCAGGACAACATTCTAATCATATAACACACTGATAAATGAACATATGAACAGCAGATATATTAAACATGTGAACAAAATATGAAATATCAAAATATAAAAAATAAATTAGAGCAATGACATTCGAGGTAAAGAAAAAATTAATTTAGCAGCATTATCTCAGTTATCATAAGAAACATAAGAGTAATAAATTTATCTTGATTCTGAACTTTGAATAAAAATATGAACAGCGATTATATTAAACAATGTTTCTGAACTCAGAAGATTAAATGTCAAAAGATAAATAATATCAATTTTAGCAATGGCATTCAAGTAAAAAAAAAAAAAGCTAATAAAATTTAGCAGCAATATGTCAGATATTGTAACTTATTCTGTCAGTTGTGCAACCTTTTCTTTCAGAGGAGAAAACTCAGCCAGTGAGCTTTAATGAGCGTCATCTTTTTCTACAGTCGTGGACCGGCGGCCACAGTATCACTTGTGCTCGCTCATGCAGCCTGGTGATGCCCTGCTTTTATGAAATTATTTGGCCCGCCTCAGCCCGCAAATAAAGTAACATTTCTTTACCCGCCCCGACCTGTGCATCGAGGACATCACGAAAGATACGTTGCTACTTAGACCTTCGTATTATAACCTTATTAAAGAACCTAATAAAATATGAAAATATGTATTCCAAATATTTAATATAGGCTATATGAAATTGCACTAGTGATGGTTCGTCCGTGAACGAATCTTTCAGGGTGAACGAATCGTTCTCGTTCAGGTAATCCACTGACTCATATTTCTCGTTCACTGAAGTTCCTCCCTCCACAGCAGCGCACGAGCACGACGCTATTAGCAGCGCATGCGCAGCTCGTGAACAGCTCTGTGAACTGCTCCACCCTGTCAAAGAGTTACTCAAGATGTGACGGAGCATGTGATTTGTTGAATGTAGTGAACGAATTCGCCCTTCACTGAACGAGATCAAGAGATCTTCTCATTCATGAACGAGTTGAATGAACTGATACATCTCTTTTATGAACGAAATGAATGAGTATACAGGGTCAGTGAGCCAAGCATGTAAATCTCGATCAGCAATCAGCAGATACAAAGCGCAGTTATAGGTGCTGTGCAGATACGCTCATATTTAGCATACAGAACTTAACTCCACGTTTAATCCCCGATTAATGTGAATATTATATATGAACTGTCTGACCAAACAATTAAAATGTTAATTATGCAAGAAAACCTCGTGCTTTGTTCATCTGAACAAATTATTTAAACTATTTAAAGCGATTATGCACACATTTTAGTAAAGCCTAATCAGTTTAGTAAAGCCAGTAATGCAGCCATCTCGCTGTAGTGCTTTTTTGCTGCGTGCGTGAGGAGAAAACACACAGACGTCCATAGGGAGGCACTGGAAGCGTGCATTGCACACACTAACAAGAAATACGTCTCTTACAAATCTGGAACGCAGTCATTCTTTGAAGTATCGATACTAATAAATTTAGGAATTGTGACGTTTTTAATTTCTGAGAATCGCGATACTTTTGAAGTATCGGTGCACCGTGCAACACTAGGGTTTGATGGATGAAACTGAAGTGTTAGACGCTGTAGAATCTACATTCGCTATTGTATTTCTAATGTTATCTATTTTATCAGTGAAGAAATTCATAAAGTCATTACTATTTAACGTTGGTGGAATATTTGAATCAGGTGGCATCTGGTAATTTGTTAATTTAGCCACTGTGCTAAATAAAAACCTTGGATTGTTTTGGTTATTTTCAATGAGTTTGTGGATATGCTCTGCCCTAGCAGTTTTAGAGCCTGTCTATAGCTAGACATACTGTTTTTCCATGCAATTTTAAAAACTTCCAAGTTAGTTTTTCTCCATTTGCGTTCAAGACTACGAGTTACTTTCTTGAGAGAGTGAGTATTACTGTTATACCATGGCACAGTACGTTTTTCTCTAACCTTTTTCAATTTGATGGGGGCAACAGCTTCTAATGTATTAGAGAAAATAGTGCCCATGTTGTCAGTAATTTCGTCTAATTCATGTGTATTTTTGGGTACAAATAGCAGTTGAGATAGATCAGGCAAGTTATTTGCGAATCTGTCTTTGGTGGCTGGAACAATAGTTCTGCCCAGACGGTAACGCTGAGACATATAGTTAATATCAGTTATACGCAGCATGCACGATACAAGGAAATGGTCTGTAATATCATCACATTGAGGTACGATATCTATAGCAGTAAGATCGATTCCATGCGATATAATTAGATCTAGTGTATGATTAAAACGATGAGTGGGCCCGGTGACATTTTGCTTGACTCCAAAAGAGTTTATTAGGTCAGTAAACGCAAGTCCTAATGCTTCATTTGTATTATCAACGTGGATATTAAAACATTTTGTGTTTGCTTTCTAAAGCTTCGGTCCACATGCATCGTAAGGGAATGGAAAAGAGCAGCCAGCACATTATTCAAAACTTCGGTTTGACACAAGAACAAAAGACATGTGGGTTTGAGTGATTTTTGAGTGAACTGTCCCTTTTAAATGTGGATGATTCCTCTGATCAAAGAAGTTGCAGCATCCCTGTAGTTTATGTAGACGTTGTTCAGGACCTACATTCATAAATGTTAATGTTGAAAGGATTTTAATTACTTGCATACAAAAAGATCATCTGTTCTTCCAATTCACTTTACTGATGAAAAGTTCTCAGCTGTGTTTTGGATGCAGTTTGGATGTTGAATGGCACTGATTTTTCTGGCAAACCCAAGAGACATTTTGCCCCTTCATATCACTGTGAGTGTCCTCCCACGCAGCCCGTATCTGCAAAGCAAAGGTGATGTCCTCTGTGGTAGATCAGTGTGCACCGTCAGCACATAATGGATCCCCGGGGACTCACAGTGGTGGATCACACATGGTGGCCCTACAGACGTGACATCTGAGAGGGCTTTCACTGAGCACAGCCGCCAGAGGTCCCCTTCCAGAGAGACCGACGACAGCGGGGAGTCGTGTGTGTGGCCAGGAAGTCACATGTCATCTGCACTCTCTGAAACCGAACTCACCTGTCGCATTAAAGGCCAGCGCACCATTGCTCCGCTCTCAATATTGTGATGCTCCTCAGTTCATTCAAGAATGCGTCTTTAAGGATTTGCATTCATTTTTTTCTCTTGATGCTTTTCTATATTAAACAACAATTTCGATTTTTGTGGCCGTCCTTGCAGTTGCTGTATGTATTAAGATGAAGTCATCTTCATCTAAACAATGTATTAAACTCAGTTGGCTTTTTTTATTAGGGTAAAATTATTGATAGTCCCATTTAAAAACCTAAACTTTCCAGTGGTAAACTTTTAATTAAACTAAACAATATAATTAATTATTTTATCATTAGACCATGACATTACGCTTAACAATATACAGTATCATACCTAATTGTTTTTAATCTCAAAATCTCAATTTTTGCTGGAGTCAGACCAAGTAATGCAAGTGGCACAGCATTCACACTCAAATTATGATTGTCACTACTTTCAATTCATTTTCAAAACAAAAGGTTTCTGTTTTTATATAGCTTTATATCTGAAAAATTATATTATTATATAAAAATTACTATTCCCACAAAAATATTGTGCAGCACAACCGTTTTTCAACACTGATAATAATCAGAAATGTTTCTCGAGCAGTAAATCATCATATTATTCTGATTTCTGAAGATCATGTGACACTGAAGACTGGAGGAATGATGCTGAAAATACAGCAGAGCATCACAGAAATACATTACACTTTAACACAGATTCACACAGAAAACAGCTGTTTGAAATGGTGTGCGTGCATGCAGTCATGTGAGAGACATGGTGTCTAATATCCAGCACTCTCCATAAAGGCCTGACAACCCCGGAGCAATCCATGCCACCACTCCTCAAAAAAGACCCTCTCTCACCATGGACTAAGGAAGACTCTTGGGAAGAAAAGGCAGCGTGGCTTGCAATGTCTTTACTCTTTACACCAAAATGACTTCCAGTGGCACAGCCATTTGTCTCAAAAATAGCCCCGTCCTTAGAAGATCACAGCACAATTAAAACTTGCCACGCACACAGAAAAAAAAACCTGTTTTGCAATGTGATGTTGAATTTTGTTTATGGAAATACCCAAAGTTTGTCCGAGAGACTGTGGTAATCCCTTACGAAAAATAACCATGGTTTTATTATAGTAAAACTGTAGTAAACCATGGTTTTTTGGCGTGTTGACTACCATTTGTATAACCACAGATTTACTACAAATACCATGGTTAAACTATGGTTCATTTAGCAAAACCATGGTTAATTTGTGGTTACCATGGTTTAACTATAGTAACCATGTTTTTTTGGTTTTATTTGTAGTAAAACCATGGTTAATTTTCGTAAGGGATGTGCTCTTTGTATTGCTAAAGCAATCGCTCATCTAAAATGACAATTTCATCATCATTTACTTGTCTTCATGTTGTTCCAAAAATAATGTAACACCTACACATATGCTGAAGTAACCATGTAATTTTATCTTGCTTCTACAAGTCTTTTACCTATCGGGTGCACTGTCGAGTTTAGTATATCAGAAAATCCATATGAAGCTGGTTATGTGATACAAGCGTCTAGTCTAATATATATATATATATATATATATATATATATATATATATATATATATATATATTAGTTATATATTAGTTAAAAAACATGCACTATTTTAAAAGTGTTGTGAGCTCATATTAAATGTGAAAAAAGTTCATTTATTTCTGTAATTCAACTCATACTGTGAAACTTGTGTATTAAATAAATTCAATGCACACAGACTGAAGTAGTTTAAGTCTTTGGTTCTTTTAATTGTGATGATTTTGGTTCACATTTAACAAAAACCCACCAATTCACTATCTCAACAAATTCCGCTCAGCAAACGCGGAAGCGGCGCGGAACGGAAAATCACGCGCGGTCTGGCGTCTGCCTATTCACACCAGACGCGTATTCTCCACGGCGGTCGACAAGCGCTTCTGCTCAGTTGTTGTTTATTCAGAGCACATCATGGGTAAGTAAATAACCTCATAAAATGAATACATCATGTTTCTGTAACCAAGAAGTTATGAAGTTAACCATGTGCGTGCGTGTGTGTGTTGTGTTTTTTTTTTTTCATCTTTCTAGTCTGTTAAGATACACAAATATGATCGCATTTGTCACTGGTGGTATTTTAATTTGAAAATTGCTTATATTTTGACAATTGACCAGATTGTCTCGTGTTTCTTTGTGTGACTTCCTGCCGGAATTGACGCGGATCGCTCGCGGCTCACGCAAAAAATAGACCAGATGCCAAAACTGGCACTTCATGGTGCGGGCCGGCCGCGGCGCTGCGCGTCTGGTGTGAATGACACCATAGGTTAACTTGGGCGCCGAAAGGAAGCGGCCTCCATTCCGCGCCGCTTCCGCGTCCGGTGTGAACCAGGCCTTATGAGGATTGTCAAGAAATATCAGTTCAAGAATTTGATTGAACTTCACAAGGAATGGACTGAGGCTGGGGTCAAGGCATCAAGAGCACCACACAAAGACGTGTCAAGAGATTTACTGAACCACAGACAACATCAGAGGTGTCTTACCTGGGCTAAGAAGAAGAATAACTGGACTGTTGCCCAGTGGTCCAATGTCCTCTTCACCAGACCTGAACCCCAGAGAGAATCTATGGGCTATTGTCAAGAGGAAGATGAGAAACAAGAGACCAAACAATGCAGATGAGCTGAAGATCACTGTCAAAGAAACCTGTGCTTCCAGACCACCTCAGCAGTGCCACAAACTGATCACCTCCATGCCACGCTGAACTGAGGCAGTAATTAAAGCAAAAGGAGCCCCTACCAAGTATTGAGTACATGTACAGTAAATGAACATACTTTCCAGAAGGCCAACAATTCACAAAAAACAATTCATTTATTTATTGGTCTTATGAAGTATTCTAATTTGTTGAGAATTGGTGGGTTTTTGTTAAACGTAAACCAAAAGCATCACGATTAAAAGAACCACAATTTATTTCACAATTTGAGTTGAATTACTGAAATAAATTAACTTTTCCATGACATTTTAATTTATTGAGATCCACATGTATATTATTGTGCAAGGAACCAATTGAGAATAAGGTTTTTTTATTGATACGCTGTCCCAGTAATCATGATTTCTGTGAAAAGGAACAAAAGTTATCGGTGTTTGTACTGCTACTAGTGTTCATTCAGCTGGAAACTGCAGTGAGTTGTATGTTTTTGGAGTTTTACAGAAATGTACAGTAGGTAGAGGCAAGTTTTTTCAGTGAGCCTTTATGCTTTAAAATTGACACAAATCATAAAAGTAGCATGAATGTGTTTCTTATGGCTCATGTGGTATGCTCCATATCTGTATAATCCAAGCTGTCTCATGTCAACAACCACTTTAATTCCATTACAATCAGTGTTCAGTACAATTCTCAAAAGATTAATGATTTTTGGGTGAACCGTTCCCTTCATGTTTAGGCAGGAAGTGAAAGGAGCAGAATGTTCTAGTTTCTGTATGTTGACAGTGCAGTGTTGAAGGGTTAGCAGCTATGTTTGATACCACCCTCCTCTTTCCACTCATCATTACCACCATCATTAATGTCTTTCCCCATTTCACATGGTGCAGGCACGTCCTCACCGCCTCGCTCCTTCTGCGGATCAGCAGGGAATGATGATGCTCCGGCTCTTTTGAGTAGTTTATACTGCAGCTACAGTACGAGGCAGAGAATTAAAAAGAACCTGACGTTGCTATCCAAAACTAGACCTCAGTGCCTCACCAAACCCAGCTGCCCAACACAACACAATGATCATGCCAGTTACACATCCTTATTATGTTCATCTTAAATGGGGAACAGTGTGTCATTAGTAGTAGGTAAATATACTGTATGCTTGACATCAGCAAAGCTGGCTTAAATCCACTGGTGAACGACAGTGCTAATATTGGGAAACTATTTTAAAATGAAAACTTCAAGCTACAAACAACTCATCTACACCCAAGCTACAGTTCTGAAAAAAGCTACACTAACATTGAAGCTAAGTGATGATTTTTCAAATTTATTATTTTTTATTTTATTCAGATTCACTCATTCATCCGTCCATTCATTTGTAAAATCAACTAAAAAATTACTGGAATGAATGAATGAATTAATTAATTAATAAATTAAATAATAAATAGTACTGTTAACATCATTATTTTACTGTTTTACTGTTAATACCTGAACAAAACACTTGAGTAGTAATTGTAGAAATTTTAGACAAACGCACATGATATTGCCTCACTTTGCTTTGAAGGACAGAAGTACAGTGTGTTCAGTCTCTCTATTCTAAATCTAAATCTCTATGAAACTGTTTGAAAGTTGTACGTTTTGAAAATCAGATGTGATCAAGTCTCTCTCTCTCTCTCTCTCTCTCTCTCTCTCTCTCTCTCTCTCTCTCTATATATATATATATATATATATACAGTACAGACCAAAAGTTTGGACACACCTCTCGTTCAAAGAATTTTAACACATGTGGAATTATATATGGAATTATATACATAACAAAAAAGTGTGAAACAATTGAAAATTTGTCATATTCTAGGTTCTTCAAAGTAGCCACCTTTTGCTTTGATTACTGCTTTGCACACTCTTGGCATTCTCTTGATGAGCTTCAAGAGGTAGTCACCTGAAATGGTCTTCCAACAGTCTTGAAGGAGTTCCCCGAGAGATGCTTAGCACTTGTTGGCCCTTTTGCCTTCTGTCTGCGGTCCAGCTCACCCCTAAACCATCTCGATTGGGTTCAGGTCCGGTGACTGTGGATTAGGGCTGGGACAACGCGTCGAGGTCATCGATGACGTCGACGCAAAAAATACGTCGACGCAAAATATGCGCATTGATTCGTCGACCTGTTTTTATTTCTCTAAAAAACGTTTGCAAAACGTTTACCTTATGTGCGCTGAATATACGCGATGGCCGGATCAACGTTCTGTCCAACGTTATATAACCAGTCCAGGGGTTTTTCTGCGTTGATCTTTTTTTTTTGGCGGCTCAAAGCCTTATTTGATCGGTGAGTGAAAGTGACAGGGCGCGTACGAGAGAGAGCCCCGGCTGCGCGCGCACTCACAGTCTTCAAACATCACGAGCGCTTCTTGCTCTCTCCCTCCCTTGTGTATATTAATCAAAATAATTAAACACGATAGAAAAAGGGCGAAACACCAACGTTTCTCGTGCGCTCGCGCACTCACAGTCTTCTAACTACACGAGCGCTCTCTCTCTCTCTCCCTCTCTCCCTCTCTCGTGCATTCGTGCATATTAACCAAAATCATTAGACAAGATAGAAAAAGGGCGGAACGCCAAAGTTTCACGTGGAGCATTCAGAGATTTTTTTTTCTCCATGACAGGCTGCTGGCTCCCACTGTTAATTTATTTTTATTTTTTTGGAAAAGCTATCTGTATTAGCTTAAAGCCCTCAAGTTTACATTGGTTACTGTATTCTTTTAATTGCTCTAAACAAGTATTTTGGGTGACCATTTTTATTGAATGCTAGACATCAAGTTGTTGTTATTTTCATCTGAAAGAAGAACTTTTTTTCAGTAAGCTAGTCCCTATGTGTTCAGTAAGCTTGTTTCAGTAAGCTATGTGTTTTCAAAGCTTCAAGGTTTTATTGAATGCTATCTCAATACAAGTGCAAAGTAATGCATTCTTAGTCAGTCTTTTATTTTGTAATTTTAAGAGCAATAACCATATATTGCAATGTTAAGGAATTCATGTTTTTTCATTCAGATATATAAATCAACATGTATAAATTGTTAGTAGTCGATTAATGGGGAGATAATCGAAATCGAATCGGTCCGGAAAAAGTAATCGTTAGATTAATCAATGCATCGAAAAAATAATCGCTAGATTAATCATTTAAAAAATAATCGTTTATCCCAGCCCTGCTGTGGAGGCCAGGTCATCTGGCGCAGCACCCCATCACTCTCCTTCTTGGTCAAAAAGCCCTTGATGCCTTCAATTTAATATACTTAAAAAAAAATAATTTATTCCTGTGATGCAAAGCTGAATTTTCAGCATCATTACTCCAGCCTTCAGTGTCACATGTAACATCCAGTCAATCACTGCCACGTCCAAATTAAGGTCAGGAAGCAGTTGCAAGTAAATGATGTTTATTAGATAAGTATTGCCAGGCTGGGTTGATGGTGGGTGACGCAGGGACCTTGATGGCAGCACAGACTGGTGAGGAGGTGATTGAGTGCGCAGGTGGGTGATGGTGAGGGATCTGTATGATGATTGGTAATTCCAATAGCAACCGAACAGGAACAAGACACAAACGTAGCTGAGCAGATGGAACACAGACAAGAATCACGGAGGACCTCAAACAACAATCTGACAAACAAGAGGCGAAAGACAGGGCATTAAGTAGGCTGGTGGAATGAGCTGTAGCTGCGAGACGAGCAGGAAACGGTGCATTCATGAACCGTGACAGTACCCCTCCTCCTAAAGACGCCTCCTGGCGTCCCCAGACTCCCTTACCTGCCGATTGTAATCATTGATAAGAGAGTGATCCATGATGTCTCTACCAGGCACCCAACTTCTCTCCTCCGGACCGTAACCCTCCCAGTCCACCAAGTATTGAAATCCGCGTCCCCTCCGTCTTGAGTCCAGAACTTTTTGACCCACGACGTATATGGGAGGCCTAGACGGGTGGCGGTCGGCTTTAGCCTTGGTGCACACCCCCACTTGGAGTAGAGTCTCGCGGGCTCTAGTCCAAGTACGGTGACACCTCTGGACAAAAGCGTGAATGGAGGGGGCCGCGACTTCGGATTCCAGACTGGGAAAAATTGGTGGCTGGTATCCTACACTACACTCAAATGGAGATAGGCCCATAGCTGATATTGGTAATGTATTGTGGGCGTACTCCACCATTGACAGTTGTTGGCTCCAGGAGGAAGGATTCTTGGAGACCAAACATCGCAACACCCTTTCCAAATCTTGGTTGGCTCTCTCGGTTTGACCATTGCTCTGGGGATGAAACCCTGAGGACAGATTTACAGTCGCTCCCAGTAATCTACAAAATTCACGCCAAAATTTTGAAACAAATTGGGGTCCTCTGTCGGAGACCACATCTGTCGGGAGGCCATGTAAACGAAAGACGTGATCTACGATGGTCAACGCCGTCTTCTTGGCTGAGGGTAATTTGGGCAAGGGAATAAAGTGGGCCACCCTCGAGAACCGGTCCACCACAGTCCAAACTACCATGTTGCCCTGGGAGGGCGGGAGGGCGGTAATAAAATCTAGTGCGATATGGGACCAGGGTCTCGAAGGGACCGGCAGCGGTTGAAGTAACCCATCAGGGGGTCGATTGGAAGTCTTACCAGTGGCGCAAACCGAGCAAGCCAAAACAAAACTGTGAATGTCGCGAGCCATAAGTGGCCACCAGAATCGTTGCTTGACCAAAAATTTAGTACGGTTAACTCCTGGATGACAAGCCACATTAGAGCAATGCCCCCACTGAATGATGTTGGACCGTAATCCCTCCGGCACAAATAATCGATTCGGTGGGCACCCGGGCAGAGGCGTTACCCCTTCTAAGGCCGTCTTGACCTTTGATTCGACCTCCCATGTGAGTGTGGAGACCACTAATGTCTCAGGTAAAATACAAAGTAGTTTGATGTTCTTGGAACCCGGGCAGTACGAGAGAGTAAAATCAAAACGTCCGAAAAAAAGTGCCCTGCCTGGAGTTCAACCTTTTGGCAGTACTAATGTATTCTAAATTCTTGTGGTCAGTCCATACTATAAAAGGAACCCCCGAGCCTTCTAACCAGTGGCGCCATTCCTCCAATGCCATCTTGACTGCCAACAATTCTCGGTTACCAATATCATAATTGTGTTCGGCCGGGGATAATCGATATGAAAAAAACGCGCACGGGTGCATCTTGTCATCTGAGGGAGAACGTTGGGATAACACCGCACCTACCCCCACCTCCGATGTGTCGACCTCCACCGCAAACTGATGTGATGGATCAGGGGTGATTAGGATAGGGGCTGAAACGAAGCAGCTCTTCAGTTTGACAAACACAGCCTCGGCTGTGTCTGACCACCTGAACGTAGTTTTGAGGGAGGTCAAGGCGGTCAGAGGTGCGGCTAGTTGACTGAAGTTGCGAATAAAATGCCGGTAGAAGTTGGTGAACCCCAGAAACCTCTTTAGGGCCTTACGGGAATCTGGACTTGGCCACTCTACCACAGCCTTAACCTTCTCGGGATCCATGCGTATTCCCTCAGTCGACAAATTTTTATTTTAATAATATATCACAATATTAAATTTTTTCTGTATTTTTGATCAAATAAATGCAGGCTTGATGAGCAGAAGAAACTTCTTTCAAAAACATAAAAAATACTAATGTTTCCAAACTTTTGGTCTGTACTATATATATATATATATATATATATATTAATCTGTGCACAATTCAGTGCTGTCGATCCTGGCTGAGCTCTGTAGTTATAAGGATGCTAATGTAAAGGGCTGACTTTGCCTTACAGTTGTTAATACTTCTATGTTCTGTTTCAAAGGATCTGTGCACTAATCGGTTAAAATCTGTTCAAAAGAACTTGTGTGCATAAAACATTCAGAGAATTGAAAACAAAGAAAAATCCCAAATACCAGCATAATCATAAACAGATTGTCCAATACTACAAATTTAGTTCTAATAAAGATTAGTAATCACATCGATGTGAATAATTCCTGCTCTGTTCATATTACATGTTAGTTAAAGGTGACATCTTATATTCAACGGAGCACCCTCATTTTAAGAAAGCCACCAATATAAAATGTATATAATAAATTAACTGTAACTAATAAACATGCAGCCTTTTCATTTTTTTATCCATCGTTAAAAAAAAAAAGAAAAAAAAAGAACTGACTGTTGTTTGATTAACAGCTAATCAAGGCAGATTATGAATGTTTTGAAAGCAGTTTTATGAGTGATCTGAGCTATATATTTAACTGTGTGATTAGACTGCTGTACAGGTTTATGTTCATATAAAATACGATGGACGATCTTGAAGATGGCGCCTGTGTCTATGGCCTGCCGTCTGTCTCTGCGCACTTTGTTTGTATTTACGTTATTTTTGTCAATTATTATTGCAAATGTCAACTCTCTACTGGTCTATGACCGCCAAATACTTTTAGACCTTCGACCCTTGATTAAAAACTTGGTGCCATTTGAGCATGATGGCCAAAAAACTTTCTGTCCTCCGTTTCTTACGGGAATACCAGCTCACCTTTGCCGTGTGTCAGCTTTAAGATCTGGATTTTCTCTGTGTAACGGAAACGTGGAGTCGAGTGCTTTTTGTAAACTCTTACCGTTTGACTGTTTGTACTTTAACTCCCCGAGAACGTCAGGTCGTGGAGGAGGACTGGCAACAGACTATAAAACAAATTTTAAGCGTAAACAGCTCACACTCACTGTATCCTTTGCCACCTTTGAGGTGGATTTGTTTGAACTGAGCGGTGCATCTCCAGTGCTGTGCGCACTCGTATATAGGCCACCCAAATACAACAAGGATTTCATCACTGACTTTTCTCAATTTTTGGCTGAGTTTGTGCCAATGTATGACTGCCTCCTTATTGTAGGGGACTTTAACATTCACGTGTGCTGTCCTGAAAAGCCAATGGCAAGAGCCTTTTTAAATGTCATTGACTGTTTTAATCTTGTACAGTGTGTATCTGGCCCCACGCAGGAACGTGGGCACACTCTTGACTTGGTTTTAACTCATGGCTTAACTGTTTCTAATCTTGAAGTCTGTGATGCTTTCTTCTCTGATCATATGCCTGTTGTATTTGAAATTTCCCTCTCCTGTGTCATAGTTAAACCGTGTGCCCCTGTGCGCCATGGTCGAATAGTTAACCCTTCCACTGCTGCTCAGTTTTCCTCTGTTTTTAATCTTAATAGTGATTAGATTAAAGATCTGTGCGCTGGTTTTAATGCTGCTTGCCTAGCAGCATTGGACATGGTTGCCCCTGTAAAAACCAGGGTGTCTAAACCGAGATCTGACCCTTGGCTGAACGATGTTACCCGCGCTGCCAGACGCGAGTGCAGAAGGGCGGAAATAAAGTGGAAGAGGGATAAACTCCAAGTGTCATTTCAGATACTTAGAGAGAGTTGGTGTTCTTATCAAAAAATTATAAAAGCTGAAAAGACCAAGCATGTTTCTAACATTATTTCTTCTAATGGTCACAATCCTCGAGTTCTTTTTAATACCATCAAAACTTTTTTTAATTTCCCACAACTCCAGTGCTTTGAGAACCCATCAAAAGTGTGTGAGGAGTTTCTTCACTTTTTTATCCACAAGGTGGAGAGCATTAGGGCCCTTATTGGTCCACCTTTGTATGACCCTGGCATTTCTGTAACCTGTTCTGCTCTTTTGAACCAGTTTGAGCCTGTTAGCTTGCCTTTTTAGAAAAGATTATTGGTCAAATGAAGTTCACTGGCTCCCCAATGATGTGATTCCCCCTCGTCTTTTTAAAGAGGTTTTTCCTACAGTAGGGCCCTGCATACTTGATATTGTTAATGTCAGTTTCATTACTGGAGTCGTACCTATGAGTTTTAAACATGCAGTTGTTCAACCCTTGTTAAAGAAACCTGGTCTAGACAGACTTGAGCTCTCTAACTATCGGCCTATTTCTAAGCTCCCTATGCTTTCCAAAATTATGGACAAAGTTGTTTATCTGCAGCTGAGGACATTTTTGAATGACAATTGTGTAACTGAAATTTTCCAGTCTGGGTTTAAGTCAGCCCACAGCACTGAGACAGCTCTGCTGAGGGTTTTCAATGACATTCTTCTGGCTTCAGACTCTGGTGATATTGTTGCTCTGCTGCTATTGGACCTTACGGCTGCGTTCGATACAGTCGACCACCAAATTTTATTGTCGCGACTGGAGAACTGTGTGGGCATCAAGGGGTTGGCCTTAGCCTGGATTATGTCCTATTTGGAAGGCAGAAGTTTTTCAGTTCAGGTCAGTGATGCTGTGTCCTCTTCGGCTCCTCTGTCGTGCGGTGTTCCTCAAGGGTCTGTCCTTGGGCCGCTACTTTTTTCATTGTACCTGCTGCCTCTTGGGTCAATTCTTAGAAGTCACAATGTTTCGTTCCATTTTTATGCTGACGACTGCCAAATATATGTGCCGCTAAGTCAGTCAAAAACCCTTTTAGAGTGTCTGAATGAAGTGAAAGCATGGATGGCTATGAAGTTTTTGTATTTAAATGAGAGCAAAACTGAGTTTGTGTTATTTGCTCTTAGTGACTCAGCTGCTGTGGTTCCTGTTGACTTGGGTTGTCTAACCCGAGACATTAGCCCTAACCTGGGAGTCAAGTTGGATGGTCTGTTAAAACTTGATGCCCAGATTAGTGCAGTGGTGAAGACCAGCTTTTTCCAGCTGAGGCAAATAGTCAAAGTAAAACCGGTTTTATCTCGACATGATTTTGAAATTTTAATCCATGCTTTTATCACCACTCGTTTAGATTATTGTAATGCACTTTACACTGGTATTAGCAAATCACTTATGTCACGATTACAACTAGTCCAAAATGCAGCTGCTCGTCTTTTAACTGGAACTCGAAAATTTGACCATATCTCACCCATCCTCCAATCCCTCCACTGGCTCCCTGTGCACTTTCGCACTGATTTTAAAATTATTTTATATGTTTTTAAATGTCTGCATGGCCTGGCCCCCCAGTACCTGTCTGATCTGCTCGTGCCCTACACCCCCCTTCGTTCGCTCCGGTCGGCTGGCCAGGCCCTGCTGGTTGTCCCCAAGACCAAACGAAAATCCAGAGGTGGCCGTGCGTTTGCCGTGGCAGCTCCAAGACTCTGGAATGCGCTGCCTTTGCACATCAGATTGATTGAGTCTCTTCCTGTTTTTAAATCCCATCTTAAGACTCATTTATTTTCTTTGGCTTTTACCTCAGTTTGAGGGTTGACTTTTAGTTTTGTATTACTGTTGCATTTATTTTTATGTTTATCTATTGTTTTATTATTTTTTGTTGTGCTTCTGTTGTATGTTATTGTTTATTTATAGACTGTGTTCAGCACTTTGGTCAACACTGTTGTTTTTAAGGTGCTTTATAAATAAAGGTGGATTAAAAAACAGTCCTGATGAGACAAATTACGGTTCATAGGCACATCTCTAGTGACATTCCTCACGTTGCTTTAAAATTTGAAATTTATGAAAATTTGTGCTGTGTTTACATTTTGAACACTTCATTTGTCTCTGTCAGTCTTTTCATGAATCAACATGTAATTACACTCGGAGTGCAGGTGCTCTTTGGGATGGTTGTGTCACCTCATTTACAGTGATAGCACCATGGTGATAGTGATATCTTCCTGAAAGCATTCATGTCCTGTTGGATAGTCTGTTCAAATCATGCACAGTGTTGTTTTACAGTGATGATGTGAAAGCATCTGTTGCAGCATCAATAAAAAAGAAGCAGCTGTGCATGTATTATTACCTGCAGTAACCTTCTGGAGGACTTCATTATGCCTCCCTGAGAGCCAGTACGTTAACCACCATTGGCACAGCTGGTGGAGTTGGTGGAGCTGGTATTGGCAACAGCAGTGGATATTGATTAGTCCTGAAGGTCATGGACAGCAAGCCCGTTCCATATGAGGCCACTCATTCCCACCATGATTTCAGCGAGAATTTTGTTTGGCAAAATCACGGTCCACTGATTCTGACAGATTTGTCAGCATGGTGAGGCTTTAGTAATAAATGTTTGGACAGAAATGACATGTTCATAGAGGTGTCATGACTGATGCGATGAGCCATTCACTCCTAAACACATATGGAGTCTGGAAATACAGGCAGAGTGTTCTGACAAACAGTTTCTGACAAAGACATTCTCAGAGAAAAATGCAAATGTTTCTCTTTAGAAATGGTATTGATTGTCTGTCCCAAGTCATACAGTTAGATTGAATTAATAATTGTGTTTCTCCTGATGAATTATGGCTGGGTTTGGTTGTTTTAGGTATA
The DNA here is from genome assembly GCF_963082965.1 of Carassius carassius. Classification (NCBI taxonomy): domain Eukaryota; kingdom Metazoa; phylum Chordata; class Actinopteri; order Cypriniformes; family Cyprinidae; genus Carassius; species Carassius carassius. The sequence continues at coordinate 1,917,407 of NC_081792.1, forward strand.
CAGCTGGTTTGAGTAGAGCTGAAAACTATTTTATAAACTTTATAAAATATATTGTATACTTTGAAACTCTCTAAACTTTATAAAGATACTTAGTGTTGTTCTGAAAAAGCAGTACAAGTTGCTAACCAAAAGAAGCAAATTACATGGAAGCGATTAAAGAGCTATTAAATACATATACAAGAATTGTGCATTCATTAAAACATATCAATCAGGGTGACATTACACTGAACTATTTTGTTTCATGAATCATTTATTTAGAAGAGTGATCGTATATCCTCAGTGTGCTCTGCGGTAAAGCAGAGGTGTTTTGTCATGTTACACCGTTTTTAAGGTGAAAACCACTGAGCTGCTGATACACTGCTAAAAAATGTAGCAAGTAACGTCAAAACCTTCAGATCATTACTCCTCAACAATGCTTATTTTGCTGCAGTTTGCAGTGCACTTAACAACTATTTGTGACTTTGTGTGATTTCACATACCAAAAGTGATACAGTAAATGTGAGAACTACCTTACAGGATGTAGCGGCTGGTATTCAAATGGTGCTCTATGCACCACAATTGCATTCGCATGGATGAATTATATAATCTTTTACCATCACTAGCTCCCCTCCAGCTAATCTTGCTGCAGTGTGGGATGCATTGCCTTAATTTCCTCATAGTGTCAAGCCGTTTGATGCACTCCGCAGTCGCGTTCAGTTCACACGAGCAGTGTAAATACTCACATGTGCCTTCAGTATTTACATGGCTCTGTATTCAGTCAGAGAGCAATCAAAGTGCAGCATGCCGCAGCTATGCATGTGACAGAATTGTCATATGATGAGGAGAATCACAGGAATACATGGACACCCCCCACCTCTGTGTGCAAGAGAAACGCAGATGCATTGACGACACAATGCCTCGTGCCGTGCTTTCCTAGTGCCTCTCTCACTTTTGTGCTGCTCGCACCTTTGAGAAACACTCATGCTTATCTCTCCTTCTCTCTCTCTCTCCCTCTCTCTCACCCTCCCTCCCCTTCTGTCCTCTGCTCTCTCTCTCCCTCTGTGTCTCTCTCTGTCTCTGAAGGAGTAATGGAGCGGATCACCATGTAGACAGTAGCCGACGGGAAGCAGGTAGAATGGGATACCACGTATGGAGAGCCGCCGGTCTGCAGCCGTGGTGAGCGCAGACATCCTCAGGACCTCAGCCGAGATCAGCTGCTGACAGCAGACAGGATCTGTTTTTTTTTTCTGCATCCTCCCTCTCTTACCTTCTATTCTCTCCTGCATTGCTCTTGTTTGTTTTTAGACACCTGTTTTCCAGCCACACCAGGATTTCCTTCTCTGCCCCGTGCGGCGTTTTCTTAATTTCTCTCATCCACTTTCAAGAAAAGCTACCAAGCAATACTCAGCCACCATGGGGGACATGACAAATAGCGATTTTTACACCAAGAACCAAAGAAATGACAGCAACCATGCAGGGGGATTTGGATGCTCGCTCAGTGAGCTGCGTTCCCTCATGGAGCTCAGAGGAACAGAGGCAGTGGTCAAAATTCAGGAGGACTATGGAGGTGTCGAGGGACTGTGCCAGAGGCTGAAAACCTCGCCGACAGAGGGTGAGTGTGCACTGTCTCATGCCGTCTCATGCACTAAACACAATTGCCCTGCTTAAGCTCACACTCATACAGTAAAACTCTTTCAAATGATAATCATTTCCATTCCTGTATGTTGTTCTTCCCCCTTAAACCTGCTGCTGATGCTGGTTGGCTGTCTTGCAGAGTTATTAACTAGGATGTGTCTCCCAGGCAACAGCGCAGGGGTCAAACTAAATTTGCTACTTTTTACAATGATAGTATTGCTGGGTAGAAAAAGCCATGCATATATATATAATTTTAATTACAAATCATCTCAGTGCATTGACTGCAGGATCCATTTTAGAGCATTTTCTTCAATTGAAAATCAGTCGCATGACCTTTAGAGCAGGAAGAGGCTTGCGAGCATCCATTGGAAAAATGGTGTGATTTGGCATCTTCATTGTGTCCTGATTTGTTATGGTCCAACTGGTGGTGTGACTTTGCTTTTCAATGCATGCACCATTTGATCTTCTTCTGTTAGATGTGTCATTATTTAAAACCATTTTGTTTGATATAGGTGTTGGAGTAGATAGCTTGTTATGAATGTAATGTTTCCAATATGCAACCATATTGTGAATTCAGATGCCTTTTGTTTTAGATTAAAACAAAATGACAATCCATATGAACTGGCCTGCAGTAGATGTGTTACCCGTGACAGCACTAGATTGATAGATCTGTCAGCCTGGGTGACAGCTTAATCTTTCCTTCTCTGCAAACTATGTGTTTGGTTTGAGTGTTAGGAACATGTTTAGGAGCAGGCTGTTGCTCTGCAGTGCTGGAGTGACTTGTGCTGACACCCCAAGTGTGACATGATAATGAAGACAAATGGTCACATCTAGTCTGGTTAATAAGCTGAGCATGAAAGCTATGCCTTCTCTCTCAGGATGCAGTCACCACTACCACATACACCATCTTCTAAGATTCTTTCTTCCATTTTTCAGTATTTCAGCCCATTTTAAGTCAACGTATGAGGCACTATCTTAAGAAAGATGTTTTAGGAATGCATAGACAATGTTAGCAGCATAAACTACTGTCCACAAATTTAAAATGGTATATCTGCATCTTTACAGTGAACCAGAGGAAGCTTAAAGGCAAGAATTTGTCAACAACATCAACAGGGTCTACTTGTATCCCAGTTTTATGACTTCCACATTGACATGCACCTCTGTCAATCAAAAAGTACAAACTACCCATGCATTACCTAAAGGAAACAATTTAAACTGTTAAGTGAACAAGAATGTCATGCCATGTTAGAGAAAACAGGCTGATATTTCTTCTGATCAACCCTCTGGACCAGCTTGAACCAAATTATGTCCAGCTTTGACTAACTGGGAGCCCTGTTACAGCAGGGAGGCATCCAAACACTGAATACATTCCAGACACTGTAACATTCTCCCTCTTCGATTTCTCCAAGCTCTTCAGTCAATACTTGTGCCTTTAATCTATGTTTACCTTATACTACAATCGATGATGAAGCAGGGCTGATGGTCAGATCATCTCTACTGAATAAAGAAATTGCTCTGTAAGGACAACACAAGTCTCCCTTGATCCTCCTGGATGCTACAGTACATTATGTGGGTAGTATTGAGCCGCTAGAGCGCCCACTTTTCTCAGAGTTGTGGGTGTTGGCCACTCTCGCAGAGAGAGTTCCTAGCAGATGGGAGCTGAGCAAGAGATGGAGGAGCTGGCGACCTCCCAAAAAAGAGAAAGCATCTCCTTTAAGTCAGCTTGCTTCAGATAATGCTGTGGCTAGTGCCTGTAGTCAGGACAAATGCCACACACCATCTGAATGCCTGCAGCTTGAGGTACAGTTAATAAGAATTATTAAGAGCCAGGGAAATCTATGAAGGATGGTGAAAGAGTTCCTATTTTTACACAGTACATTGAGCAGGACTAAATGACTATGTCCATGTGTTCAGACAGTAGGAAAGGCACTTCTGTTGATGCTGCAACCACAGTAAACAATTTGCCGTAGAGGTGGGCTGGGGTATGACAGCTATTGTATGCTAATGGTCTCAGTGTGCTGTGCCCTAGCACCAGCTGCAAGCCAACCAGTAGTGTATGTTCACTCACCGTGACTGTCCTCCCCCATGCTTTCCTCTGTTCTCATTTCTATTTCAGTCTGATGGCCCATCTCACTTTGACGCAGTGCACATCCTTACCCGAATTAGCATTAAAGTAACCAACACTTACCCCCGGTTTCACAGACAAGGCTTAAGCCTAGTCCTAGACTAAAATGCAAGTCTGAGTTGTTTCAAATGAAAGAAACTTGTACTGATTGATCTTAAAATATATCAGTGCCTTTGTTTTGTCTCAAGATGCACACGAGTAATGTTTTTTTTCTAAGGCATGTTTATAAAAATTACTTAAATGTCCTAATTGAACTATGGCCTAATCCTGGTTTAGGCTAAGCCCTGTCTATGAAACCAGGCCTTAGACTGTCTAGCTAGTCTAAGCTCACGTTTCATATGTCCTGATGTGTCTCCTGACTAATTCATAATGAAATGAGAGGTAAAATATCTCCAGAGCCTAGCCCAGTGCAACTGAGGTGTATTAGAGGCACAGATATGAGACTTTTAGCCATGGTGCTTATTAGCGCACTTGCATTTAACACAAATGCTTCTGCTGCGAGGAGAAAATGCTAAATGCAGCTAATAGCCAATTTTTACAGCAATTAAAAAGGATAGAAACAGAAGGGCTGTGAACATCGGAAGTGAGGCACTCCATGTAATACGATGCTACATTTAAACCGTAAAAGGCACTGAAGGTCAAAGCAAGCTGGCAAAACATCCCAGAGCCAAGCTGCAAACACAACATGACCGCAGCTCACACAATGAGCATCAGTGGGCCAGCTCCACTTATCAGAGCCAGCGCTTCACCTGTCCGATCCCTGGCGACGCTTTGACATTGTGCTGAAGGACTCAGTTCTGGAGCAATGACAACAGCTGTTGGCTACTTAAACACTGTCCCACCTTAGCTAGGCTGTGCCCTCCTCCCATGCCCTTGACCAGTACGCTAATCTAGTCCGCGTTCGCATTCCCCTCTGACAAACCTACTTAGTCTAGGGTCCCAGCAGGAATTGCTCAGAAGGAATACAATCTTGTCTAATAAGGACAGTAGTGCTGCCCTGATTCCAGCAGCCATTCTTAAAAGGAGAAAGCATTTCCCTTAGAGGACAGATTATAAATATAATAAGAGACCAGGCTACATTTCTCCTCTTCTGAGAGACAGATGCTCCTGAATGGATGACCTTGGAGGGTAGTTTGAGTCGGTGATGTGGGCACAGAAAAGTACGTAATGCATGTAACATGATCAGGGGCTTAAGAGCGATTTGAAGAGGGATGGGGACACATTGTAAACCTTATTAGCCTGGATCATGAATATTTCGTAGTAATGTCAATAGGTAGTTGTAAGTCATATGTTGAAATACAGCATGGACTAGGCGTGTTAGCATTACTGATTACTGTTCACACATTAGTTTGATTGACTCCTGATGCAGCTGGTTGGATTTGACTTAAAGCTGAGTGAATTTTATTATTTTCTTTCTTTCTATCTTTCTTTTTTTTCTTTCTTTATTAAGCACTTTTACACAACTTGTCATTGAACAAAGTGCTATACAAACACATAACATAACTTATGTTTAAAAACAGTAAATGTACATTCCAATCTGATAGAAAGGGGTAGATCATTCCAGAGTTTAGGAGCTATCGCTACAAAAGCTCGATCTCCACTTCTCCTCTTTGTTCTTGGAGTCGTTAAAACCAGCTGGTCAGCTGACCTCAAGGACCGTTTTGGTTCGTATTTCTTAATAAGATTTGCCAGGTACAACGGAGCCATACCATGCAGTGATTTATGAGCAAAAATTACAATTTTAAGATTTATTCTGTAGTCAATCGGTAGCCAATTTAAAGAACTCAATACTGGGGTAATGTTGTCTCGCTTACGAGTACCCGTCAAAAGTTTCACGGCGGCGTTTTGAACTAGTTGTAAGCGTTTAATCAGTGACTTATTTATGCCGACATATAGCGCATTGCAGTAATCTAGTCTTGTAAATATAAATGCATGAATGAGCTTTTCGAGATCACGAGTGGACAGAAATGGTTTCACTTTCGCTATTAATCTCAAATGATAGAAACAAGACTTTACGACAGAATAAATTTGTCTCTCAAACCTGAGATCAATGTCGAAAAGAACACCTAAATTCCAGACTAATGGCTTACAAAAGGGGGCTAAATCACCCAGATCGTGATCTTATATTTTTATGTGATAAACACCTCTGCTTTGTTCCCCTATGACCGGCAAATGCTTTTGGATATTAAATCATCAATGGACAGAGCAAGCGTTTGCGCGCAGAAAGGATTTGGCTTTGGCTTTGATTATTTGTTAATAATGTGTATACTGAAAAAAATGTGGAGTAGTATTTACTTGAAAAAAGCTTGGAAAAAAAGATCAAGTTAAAGCATAAACATAATTATTAGTAGGTTTAAATAGAAATGTTTAAGTTCAGTTTACTTGGGAATTCCTGGTAAATTTGATTTAATAACAGTAATTTAATGCACTGAAAAAAATATATATTTTTTTTTCTTTTGTTAGCAAGGTTTGCACACATATATTTTAGTCAAGCTTAAGCATTGAATTAAATAAAATCTGTAAGAAAATAAATAGACAGATTGTTATCCTTTGAGATAATATGTCCAGTCAATATAATTATTACCCAAATGAACACAGAGACCTCGATACTTGGTACACTGTACAAAACGACGGTCAGTGAATATTGTTTGAGTAGGGTCATTTTGAGTAGAAAATGAACTACAAATGACACAAAACAGTAAGTTACTAAACCTAACAACAAAAGCAACCATAAAACAACTCGAAAACAGTGAAACATTTAACCTTTTTAATTATTTGTGCCCCAGTGCATGATGGGAAATATGGGATCATAACTTTGATATTTACTTAAAGAATCGTTGTAAACATAACAGACGGTTCCAAGTAAAATATACTTATAAGTTCCAACTTTAATTTCTACAAGCTTAAATTAAGTACTAACATAGAATTAACTTTTTTATTTTTTTATTCTTGCCTTACCTAAATTATTTAATGTAGAAATTAATGTATTTATGTAGTATTTAATTCACTACAAAATCATTTTTATCAGTGTACTCTTTCTTAGTGCTACCTAACACCAAAATATCCCTGATTAATTATCAGTCCAATCTGTAGTTTTCAGAAAATGAAAATAAATATCTTATTGTGAAAATACATATTATACCCCTGCATTTTAGTATCCCTGCTTACGGACAGTTGGATCCAGTGCATTCTAGGTGTTGAAGTTTTCCTACATTTTTCCTGCTCTGTTATCTCTAGTCATGTTTCAAACTCAAAGCTGCTACTTTATGTGGTCAACAACATTTTTCTGTTTGCACTGAAGCCACACAAAACAAAACTCTTTAATTCTATTTATTTTTGTCAAAAAAAAGTATCTAAATTAACAAAATAATTTTTAAAAAGTTGGGACATGGTCGAGGGGTCCCTGAATGATACATACAGTACAAACCTCCTGGGCTCAGTCAATGTGTGTTCAGGGTCATGCAAATGGACGGTTCTTTGTCAGGCATGTGCTTGGAGGGGTCGGGCTGCTCACTGCAATGGGAAGGTCATTTCCACTCGTGAAACCTGACAGCTGACTTTCTGGATTGGTCAGTGAATTACATCCTGGGCCTCCCCATTTATCATATCTGATGTCTGCCTAACACCGTTAACCAGAGCCAGGTCACTTGCTGATGTCATCATTTTGTCACTGCCTTCCTTGCCCTCTTGCCCTCTACATCTATTTTTGCATCTATGTGGCATGTGGCGTTGATGCTGTGTCATCCATCCTGTCGCAGCATTGAGCTTAGGTGGTGGCACATTTTAGCAAAATGAGAGATGATGTAGATAATTATTTTTTTCCAGGACAAAGTATCTTAACATATTTCAAACAAAAGAACATTTCTTGACAAGCAAAAGACAGTTTGTATTAACTAAGTGTAAGAATACTGTATATTCTCTTCACACAGGTTTGATTGTCAAATAAAGCTTAGTTTTAGGACTTTTAGATATTTCAACAGAAAACAAGATAAATACTGATGATACAGATGAGGAAAGTGGGCAGTGTGACAGGGTGGCCCCCATGGGCCTGACCACCTATCGAATTGCAGAGTGACATTTAGGAGTGTTAAGCCACTCAACACATCAATGTGTGGAGCTCTAGCTCAGAGAATGTGCATAATGTTTGAGAGAATGACTTAAACCTCAGGAGATCCCTCGGGGCAACATATGAGTAGCGTGTCCTGACCGGGGCAGCTCAGCCCAGATCCAGCCCAGACATCAAGGAGCAAGTCACAAAGCATTATGTATTATAAAGGCAGCCGAGCTCGTCTTGGCCTCCCTAAACATCTCAACAACAATCTCAACAAAAGTGCCGAAAAGCTCAGAAGGTGAAACTGGCGCATCAAGGAGAAAGCCCTTCTCTTTCATCCCGATATCCACCAAGTTCACCCACAGATGCCTCTCTGTTACCATCATGACTATCATTGATCTGCCAATGGCAGTGGCAGTCTGCTTAGTGGCACAGAGAGCGAGATCTGTGGTGTGACGCAACTCAGCCATCTCATCAGGGGATAAACCCTGGCCTCAACAGGTCAGCCTGATAAGCCTGAAGCACCGCCATGGTGTGCAACAAAGCAGCAGCAGGACCTGCTGCTGTGTATGCCATGCCATTCAAACAAGATGTATCTTGAAGTGGTTTGGATGGCAGGGAGGGAGCCTTAAGTTATTTGGATGGCAAGAAGGGAGCCTTATGTCTTACCAACAGAGAAATAGTTGGCTAGTGTCTCTTCAATAGGGGGCATCTTCTCATAACCGTTCTCACACATCACCTCAATACTGAAACTTATGGATGTGGGATGAAAACAGAGTTTTCCAAGCCTTCTCGATCTCCACATGGAGATCAGGAAGAAATGGAAGGCTCACTTGAGCTGGAGGGCTGTGATCAGAAAGATAACATTCATCGAGGCGCTCTGGGGTGCCACTTTCTTAACCCGCATCCAAGGCAAGTCAAGCCTCACTATGGCGCATTCCATAACCTCAAGCAAATCTGTATGCTGGGTAGGAGGAATGAGAGGACTCAGTCTCAACCTCTTCATCCTCATCCGACATCTCCAGCTCTTCCTGGCTTGGAGCCAGCAGAGCACTAGTCACTGGATCAGACATTGTAAGAGAAATAGCATTGTCATACAGTAGCTCACTCTCGTCCATAACTGATGAGCGCAAAATGGAAAGACCCTCTCTGTGCCTCAGCAGCCGACGGGTCCTGAACTGCAGGGAGCTGATGGCTGTCCCTCTTCCATCGAAAAGGGACACAAATGAGAGCAGAGCTTTTTCATTGAAAAATGCTCAGAATGCACTCATATTTCCGCCTCGAGGACATTGTGCTTTTCACGCAAACAAAAAATTCAAAGATCGTGTGTATCATCAGGTGTAAACCCACCAATTCACTATCTCAACAAATTAGAATATGGTGACATGCCAATCAGCTAATCAACTCAAAGCACTTGCAAAGGTTTCCTGAGCCTTCAAAATGGTCTCTTAGTTTGGTTCACTAGGCTACACAATCATGGCGAAGACTGCTGATCTGAAAGTTGTCCAGAAGACAATCATTGACACCCTTCACAAGGAGGGTAAGCCACAAACATTCATTGCCAAAGAAGCTGGCTGTTCACAGAGTGCTGTATCCTAGCATGTTAACAGAAAGTTGAATGGATGGAAGAAGTGTGGAAGAAAAATAATCACAACCAACCAAGAGAACCGCAGCCTTTTAAGGACTGTCAAGCAAAATCGATTCAAGGAATGGACTGAGGCTGGGGTCAAGGCATCAAGAGCCACCACCACACAGATGTGTCAAGGAATTTGGCTACAGTTGTCATATTCCTCTTGTTAAGCCACTCCTGAACTACAGACAATGTCAGAGGCGTCTTACCTGGGTTAAGGAGAAGAAGTACTGGACTGTTGCCCAGTGGTCCAAAGTCCTCTTTTCAGATGAGAGCAAGTTTTGTATTCAATTTGGAAACCAAGGTCCTAGAGTCTGGAAGAAGTGTGAAAAAACTCATAGCCCAAGGTGCTTGAAGTCCAGTGTTAAGTTTCCACAGTCTGTTATGATTTGGATTGCAATGTCATCTGCTGGTGTTGGTCCATTGTGTTTTTTGAAAACCAAAATCACTGCACCCATTTACCAAGAAATTTTGGAGCCCTTCATGCTTCCTTCTGCTGACCAGCTTTTTGAAGATGCTGATTTCATTTTCCAGCAGGATTTAGCAGCTGCCCACACTGCCAAAAGCACCAAAAGTTGGTTAAATGACCATGGTGTTGGTGTGCTTTACTGGCCAGAAAAACTCACCAGACCTGAACGCCATAAAGAATCTATGGGCTGTTATCAAGAGAAAAATGAGAAACAGGAGACCAAAAAAACTGTCAAAGAAACCTGTGCTTCCATACCACCTCAGCAGTGCCACAAACTGATCACCTCCATGCCACCCTGAATTGAAGCAGTAATTAAATTAAAAAGAGCCCCTACCAAGTATTGAGTGTATGTTAGGTAAATGAACATACTTTCCAGAAGGCCAACAATTCATTATTATTATTATTTTTTTGGTCTTATGAAGTATTCAAATTTTTTTGAAATAGTGAATTGGTGGTTTTTTGTTAAATGTGAGCCAAAATCATCACAGTTAAAATAACCAAAGATTTAAACTACTTCAGTCTGTGTGCACTAAATTTATTTAATAAATAAGTTTCACATTTTGAGTTGAATTACTGCAATAAATGAACTTACAACATTCTAATTTATTGAGATGCATCTCTATATGGTTTGCATGCGCACACACACATACACACTCACACCATACCGCTGCCCACGGCTGCTGCGTTATCATTACTCCACACAGGAAGCATGTGAGCGTGGGTTTGAAGATCTGTAAGCCTGTTCTTCAGGGCCGCTGGTGGACTGGGGGTGTTCACATATAAATAAAAGACATTTCCTTACATCCACAAGTTTTCTGTCTGAACAGGAAAAGCCCTTGTCAAAAACATTGCTCCATCAGTACAATGTCTAATTAAGTTGCCCTTAAACAGCAAGGAGCCATGTTAACCACAGTATCATGAGAGATGTTGAAGATTTATAATGAATTCTCACACTGAAATCTCCCTGTCCATGTCCACCTACCTCCACAGAACAAGCTAAATTTACGTACTTTTGTAAGTCACCTTGAAATCATCAAAGCAGCATCATTAGAGGACAGAGACATAATGCTAGTTCATATTAAATATTAGTGTTGATGAATCATATTATACCCTATTATATAACCTATATTAAACATTACACTGTAAGAAAAAAAAATTGCTGGATTTTTTTCCATGAAGTTTATGGACAAATAATATGAAAAATGTCTAAATATTAACAGTACATTGAGGCCTATTTATATAGATGTTTCTTTGAGTGTATAAAATATGAAAGGCTGTGCTATATTCTGAATATTTTGTCACAACACAGCAGATTCTGTTCACAGTCTCATTACAATTGTAAAAGAGGCAGTACATAATAATGTTGAGGCAAATATTGATAAAAACATCACACAATTGAATTTTTTTAATTGATTGGCGTTGTGTTTCCACTAGTAGATCTAGTGCTGTCATTTAAACTATAATCAACTTAATGTCACAAGTGTGCTGGTGTGTAGAGTAACGCGCACGATGAAGAAGATATATCAAATAGTTATTTTAATGCTCACGGGAGAATAAGGCACATCCAAAACAAATCAAACATATGATATAACATTAATACATAAATACATCACTAGCGGACCAGGAGGAACTAAACAGACAGTGTTTTTAAACACAAGAAAAGTAATCAGGGGAATGGAAACAGGTGGGAATTAACCAATTAACAAAACGAGGAACGGAACATGACCAAAATAGTGAAACACAAAAGGAACAGAAAGTCCATGATCGTGAGAGTTCGCCCCCTCCCGGAACAGTGCGTACTCGCACCGAAAGAGACAGCGGTACCAGGGTGGAGTGGATGGAGGGAGGAGCCAGGGAGGAGCCCGGAGCAGGAGGAGCCAGATGGTCATCCAGAGACCAGCCAGAATGATGACCCATGGTGGAGTCGACGGCGGGAGGAGCCATGGTGCAGGAGGAGCAAACAACACCAGGGGGTCGACTGACAGAGACTGCGCCAGTGGATGAGGAGCCCAAGATGGGCAGAGCAGCCGCTGAGCCAGAGTGACGCAGAGGATCCGGAGGGCCAAGGCGGAGTAGAAGGGTCAGGCGACCAAGGCGCCGGAAGACCGCTGCGGAGCCGGAGTGACTTAGGTGGAGCCTGAGGGAAGGAGGAGCCTGACAGAGCTGGAGGGATGGAGTGACGAGGTGAAGCCAGAGGAATGGATTCCCGAGGTGGCGGATGGTCAACGACTGACCAAGGTGGAGCCGGATGGACGAGGGACCCCGGTGGAGCTGGTGGGATGCCGAGCCATGGTGGAGACGAGGGAGCTAAGAGCCAAAGCGGAGCCAATGGTTCAGAGGTCTGAGGTGGAGTCCAGGGCTCGCAGGCTGGAAGCAGAGACAGTGGATCCTCACGCCAAGGCGGAGCTGGAGACTGGAAGTCCCTAGGCGGACCAGAGCGCCCAGATGGCGCTGACTGAGGGTGAGCCAAAGTGCTGATAAGCACCAGCTGAGATGGAGCAGAGGAACTGACTGGTCTAGGAGGATGCAGGAGAGGGAGGCTGGGAGGAAACACGGGAGGATCAGGGCTGGACGGAACCAGCGGAAACACAGGAGATCTAGGGCTGGACAGAACCAGCGGAGACACAGGAGATTCAGGGCTGGACGGAACCAGCGGAGACACAGGATAATTAGGAATTACCTCCCCAACCCAGTCTATAAGGTCTATTTGAAAAATGTCCATTAATTCCATATTAAATACATAATATTCAGAAACCAGTTGTAGCTCATCCTTAGTCACGGGAGTGTGGGCACGGCTTTCCTCCATGCCCTCGATCTCCACCAGTAATCCCACGATGCACGGTGTTGCCGGTTCACACACCTAGTCAAGGAAGTTGGTAAGGCACGCCAGATCGATAAAGTCCCTGTTCTGGTCCTCCAGCAAACAGTCCAGTTGCTCAAGGCACAGGAATCGGACCGCAGCTAAATAGTTTTTTAAACACAAGGAAAGTAATCAGGGGAATGGAAACAGGTGGGGATTAATCAATTAACAAAATGAGGAATGGAACATGCCCAAAATAGGGAAACACAAAAGGAACAGAAAGTCCATGATCGTGACACTTAATAGGTCATGTGCTAATTTTGTGCATGTGCTCCTGCCCTTGGCATAGTGTTTGCTATGATACTATTGTTTTATTTGTAATAGTCTTTCAAACCTGTAGAAACAAATGACTGATTTTAAACAATTACTGCAATATAATAACATTCTGACCATGTAACCAAAATGTTTAAAAGAAAACACTCAATAGACATGTCCAGTCAGTGTTAAGATTGTAGTATATTTGAGCCCCACATCAATTAAAACAAAAAGACTGTTCAGCTGAGAAACAAGGTTGGTCATGGTTGAAAAAGCTCAGTCATCAGTTCATGCAAATTTAAAGAGTATTGAGCCAGAAAATTAATTTAGCATTGAACAATTATTTGATTAGAAATGGGCTGCAGTGGGTGATGCTTTCAGCCTGAAGGGCAGAATATCTTTCTATTTAGAGCATTTTAAGAAAGATCCTTGACCTGGTGGGAAAATAATCAACATACACCCACTTAAGTCTACACAATTATATTGTGCTGTCAGATTAATGCGTTCATCTGATGTACTGGATAAATCTTTGAGTGGTTGTTCTTTGAGCAAGTCTGCTTGTCTAGTCACAGCACTTTCTCTATATTTTATTAGTAAAGGATCTAGAGTTGTCACAAAATGTGACTCAGCAGTGAACTATAGGCTACTACACACCTCTGTAACACAGAGTTATCATCGATTCAGCAGAATGTCATGGAAACTAGTCCTGGACAAAACACTATTTTATCTCTGATGTCTTGCAGAGACCAAGAAACCCTAGGAAATATGAAGTGTGTGATGTGTCTTTCTGAAGCTCAAGTAGAAGCATTTATTAAGCAGCACATGTGAGTGGGAATGTGGAGATAGAAGTACAGTAGGAGAACACTCACTCGAGTGATAACGCAACTACCAGCAATGGCACAATTAATTTCATTGACAAAAGCCATCTTCCCACAGTTAGTCTTCAGTCAGTTATAAGTATAAGCCATTATAAGCACAGTCAGCATGGGAGTTAGAATGGGATAAAAAATAATTATGTCTCTGTTCTTATTTTTTCAGCTGAATTGATATTAGTGTCAGTCCATTTATCACTAATGACATGGGAATTCAGAGTGGGATGCAGCTTTCCATGCAAACTTTACACAGCGTACATACTGCACTCTGTACATATGAGCACTGTTATTCTGCCCATGTTTTCATTTATTCATTTAGAGTAAGCATTTTGGTATAGCAGACTGCTTGCCTATTCCTCCAAGCCTCATTTTGATTTATTTACAATTAAATATGACATTTAGCCATTCAGTCTCTGTAATGGTTAAGCATTTATTCAGTTCTTTTACTGTATTTCCACAAGGAGTGCACTGACGTACAGATGTGCATACATGCAGGTGTTCTTGTGTATTATCATCTGCATGTGCTGCAGTGCCCAGTCAATACCCACAGTGCTTTATGTGTAGGGTTTCCATGGTGATCTATTTTTATCCACAGTGAAAAAGCTAGCCATTAAAATATGTAATAATGTAGGCCCTCTTGCTGTCTTTCTCTTTTAAAAGGGTACTTTTTGAATATAATATCAAGTGCATGAGCATATGCAAATATCTCCAGTGAAAACGGATAAAGATTCCAGCACGGTTTGAGCTGCAGCTGTATAAATAGCTGTGAGTGAGCTTATGTTCACACAAAGTGCAAAAATCAATATTTCATCATTTTAAAGCACACTTACTCCCTGCTCTCCATCTATATTTGTACCAAATACATGGTGCTGCATGATAAGTGTGTATTTGTCCTGGTTTTACACCCTAATTAATATGATATTCAGTGGTCTCATAAGTCCCCAGAGCGAGTGGATTCACTCTTGTTCAGTGAGTAATGAGGTCAGCTTCACTCCTTCATTCTGCTCTTTATCTTAATGCTGATTCCATTGTGTCACAAACTCATATAAGAATGCAGTGTGCTTTAAAATGCACACTCTTTAGGTTTAGAGGCGAGAAACCGGTCGTAGATCATTGTAAAACTCATAATTTACTCATCTGTTGTTTCAAATATAAGTGTGATAAGCATACAGTGAGCAGTATGGACAAAAACCAACAGGCAGTCCAGATGTTCTCTCCATTTCTGTCTAGTGTACTGAAGTAAGATGTGCTTTGTGTGAGAAACATTTCATTTGTTATTTGGTGAACTTATTCCCCTCCCTCCTGAAAAAGATTCTTAAGCATACTTGAGCATTTTAAGCATTTATGGTAAACATACTTTTATTGCATTTCTATTGAAACTTGGATGTCATATATTTAATCATTTTAATTGCACATTTGTTTAAGTTCCAATTTAGTAAGAAACACTGTCAAGAAAGTGTCTCTCTTTAAGTGAGACTGTATTTAGTCAATATTATATTGTCTTCAAGTACAATTTTTTTTTACACTTCAATTTTTTAAGCACAATTTAGTGCACTTATTTTTCACAAGGGCTTTTCTGTTGCTTTGAAAGTTCTGTGATGTGCAGAATGTACAGTAGTATATATTGCTTGCAGCTGAACCGCAGTTCTATGCAACATATTTTAATGTTCTTTTTTCTTTTTCTTTTTTTCTGTCTTTAATGTTCACAGGCCTCTTTAGAGTCTAATAATAGCAGGCTCTGAAGTGCACAAGACACCTTTATGATTCCATATTTGTGTTGCACACGGAGTGATTTATTTTCTTTTCACTGTTGTGTTTATCACTTCAGCATGCTTGAGCCGTTTGCTGACACCTGCTAATGACTGTTTATGATTCGCTGTCTAAACCACATGAAACACTAACATATTTATATCTCCCCATGCTGTCTTCCTGTTCCTTGTAATAAAGCTTTAATAGCTTGATCACATGATGACAAGCTTGCTCACGTGCCCTGAGCTCAGGGTTTGCTGAAGTACATGCATGCCCAGTTCAGCGGCGATCACAGAAGATGTGCTACAGTAGCGTTCATGGTCTGCGCGTGATGATGAAAGGGACGCTGTACACACACACACACACACACACTCAATTAAGATGGAATGTAGAAGGAGTCTATTTTTAGCACACTGTGCTATTTGCAACCTGTGCTTTTTTCCCAGCGGCCACCTTCATCTCCTCGTGTCACACGCTGCTTCCTTCTCTTGATCTCTTGAAGTTCTCCATCTCTGGGCCGTTCTTGTTTCATGTTCCCACGGAAGTAGCCACCATCTTATTATTCCCTGCTTTAGCTTTTGGTGTCAGCCCTTGTCAGCTGAAGAATGTGTTTCCTCTAACCGCAGGAGCTGCTGGCATCAAAAGCTATGCAGAATATCTCAAGGTCAAATATAATACAGAATATGAAGAAATGTTGTTGTATTTACAGTATGTACAGAAACGCTGCTGATATTTTGCAGTATGATGCCCAGTAAGATTTTTAAGAAAGAAGTTCACATTAAATTGATTAAAAGTGACAGTAAAGACATTTATAATGTAACAAAAGATTTAATTTCAAATTAAATTTGTTTTTTTATGTTTTTTTTTTACTTTCTATTCATTAAAGAATCCTGAAAAAAGTATCATGGCTTACACATAAATATTGGACATTGATAATAATCAGAAATGTTTATTGATCAGCAAATCAGCATGTAAGAATGATTTCTGAAGTCATGTGACACTGAACCTTTGATTGGTGGAATTTATTTTTGAATAGTATGTCCTCCTTCTCATATTAGTTGGGCATTGTTAAGTACTTCCCTTCTGTTAATCAGTTTGTATACACATATGATTAAAATTTAATTACCAGTTGTTGTTGTTTTTTCACATTTTTATTGGCACAATATAAACATAACAAGAAATATGCTTATGTTATTCAGCATGAATTGTAGCTAACTAGTTCTTTGAACAGGAAGCTTTATCATAATCTAGCTATTTCATTAGCTTGTAGCTTAGCAAACATCATTTTCAGGACACTGATAGTTGTGTTGGTGTTCACTGATATGGCTGATCTGCAGAAGACGAGCCGTAATGGCTGAACAGTGCTGGTGGAGACACAAGCGGTCACAGCTGCTGGTGAATGTGGGCCAGACTTCTGTCTCAGACTCAGCACAGCCCAGCGTGTTCCACAACCCAGCTGAACAACACACGCTAACCCTGCTCATCAAGGACCCTGGAGAACAAACCAAACACACTCCAAGAGTGTGGAGACTCAAACATACTATGAAGGAAATGAAGTTGTTGAATTCCCAATGATCACCATGCCTAGTATCCCTAGTTTTTGAGATGGTTCAAATTTTTTTTATGTTTTTGTAAGAAATCTTATCATCTTCTGATCCTCACGGCTGCATTTATTAGCAAAAATACAGTAAAAAAACAAATATTTGTATTATTATCATTACTATTATTTTACTATTGAAAATAACTGTTTTCAATGTTAATATATTTTAACGTCACTTATTTACATTTTTACTTAATATATGTAGGATATCAAACATTATAGATATTATGAGCCGATTTTAGAACACATTGTTTTCACTTGTCACACGTCTCCTAGCAACAAGGAGCACGTTTCTGCATGAGTTTGTTGCAATCAGAACAACTTTAAAATCTGATAGTGTGTGTCGTTTAGTGTGTGATGGCCAGTCTTTCCTATGTGAATATTTACAAAAGTCAGTAAGTGCATCATGCCAAGTGTTTTAAAATCCCTTCAAGTTGTGTGGTGTAATGCATCATGTCAAAGTTAGAAGAACGGAAACCAGTTTAATTCTACAGGACTTTCTTCATATCAGTTGAGCAGCTGTTCAGGCAGCTCACTGACTAGTGTGTTCTGCAGGCCTGTATCTCTGTGGCTGCAGTACTGCTCTGAGCGTTACTGCAGAAGGGCTTTATGTAAGCGTGTAGATCAGCCTGCGCTGTGAGTCAGCAGGGTAATTGGAGAATGGGTGACATGAGGGCCTAATCTTACTGAGAGCTGGATTGCTCATTTTCCATTCGTGGGCACGGGATGTAAAGCCTTTTTCTACTGTGGTGAAGAGAGACATTCCATTGCTGAACTGAAGCTGGGGACTGAGATGCGCACGGAGCAGGAGAGTAGAGCCATGCGTTAGCATTCTTGCTCATCTCAATGGCAGCTGGTCAGGTGCCGCAGGAGCGTCTGGAAATACACGCTTCATGCTGCTGGGATTGTGTTAATCAGCACTCAGTTCCACACAAAATAATCGTACTTTGGACAAATAATAATAATTTAAAAAAACTTATTATAATTATTTATAATTTATTATATATATATATAGTTCAAACCTTTTTATTTGTATTTAAATTTGATTTAATATGAATAAAAAGAAAGAGCTACTTCTCTCTGTTTATGTCTGTGAAGAATCACAAAGGTACCGGGTTACTCCGCCGCGGTTCCCCCGAAGCAATGTAAAATAGTCCGAATATAAACACTTATTATAGATGTACCCTAGTGATTCAGGACAGGCTAAAACACGGTTTGGAAAATGAATTCATGGGTTACTCGCTTATTATATACCTTTTGTAAATTTTGAACACAAAAAAGTTACGGACCGCAGCTCTGATTGGTTGTTTCTTACTGGGAGCGGTGAATTTCTGCAAATGGCAATAGGACCACTGGGAAGGAGCCAGAGGAGCTTGATTTTTACACAGATTATCTGTCGCATATTCTACTGTCAGGACATAATGACAGGTTTCACAAATATGTAAAAAATACATTTTTACAAAAGTTACCTACTGCAGCTGTAATATATTTTAGTTCCCTTTCAGTCGGTCACGTTCGACGTTACGAATGGGATCTCGCCCAAGAGCCCAATCACCTTCGAGTGGTACAAAACGAGCCAATGGTACACAAAGTACCTTGGTCTGCGGAATCTGCATCCCGAGCTCCGCCCCGCAGAGCGGGTATATAAGGAGCAACGCGAGCAACTCGCATTCAAGCTTTCGCTTCGGGGCCGAGCACATCGCTTGCTGCTTTCACCGGAGTGCTGCAAGAGTCACTGGTGTTGGTGTGACGGCGCGATTCAGCGGTTCGTCTGGGTTTCCTGCGACAGCTCCCGCGTTCCCCTGAGCGCTTCAACACCGCTAAAAGAGCAATTTCTCTCACAAAAGAGATACGGGCCGATTTGCGTCTTTTTAAAGATGTCATTTCGCCCGTGTGTTTCTGGGTGCGGTCGATATATCGCTCCTCGTGACGGTCACGATCGCTGTGTCACGTGTTTGGGCTTCCAGCACGCTGAGACTGCGTTCGTGGATGGCTCATGTTCTCATTGCGGGGACATGACCATCTCGGCGTTGAGATCGAGACTCGATTACCTTAAAAGGTATAGAGTCCCCTCTGCCACACCCCGTTCTAGCTCTTCTTCTCGTAAGAGGGCTACTTCGGCTGGTGGCCAGGGTGATCTGAGGGTTACTGTGTGGGCTTCCCCGACGAGCGAACCTCCTCGGGCCACACCCCCCTCACATACGCCGCAGCCGGTCGAGTTTCCGGATGAGTTTGCTGGACCCTCTCAGGCTCCTGACATCTCATTCGGGGCTCGCGAAGAGGACCGTATGTCGATCGCCGCATCACAAGGCGGGCTTGAGTCCTCGGGAGATGAGGATTCGGCTGCGTTGCCTCCTTCGGGAGTGCCAGCGTTGTCCGAGTCCGATCCCGAGCTGACGGCCGTGCTTTCCCGGGCAGCGGAGAGCATCGGGCTTGAGTGGAACCCTCCACCCTGTCCTGAGCGCTCGAGGCTGGATGATTGGTTCCTGGGGGCTGCTCATGCGGATCGCCAGCACCCCCCTCTGGTTCCTTTCTTCCCGGAAGTGCACCAGGAGGTAACCAGTTCATGGAAGGCACCTTTAACTGCCCGAAACCGTTCTGGTACTTCCTCCGCCTTCACTGCCCTCGATGGCGGGGCGGCCAAGGGGTATGCTGGGATTCCCCCGGTGGAGCGTTCTGTTGCGATGCAACTGTGTCCACAGAGCGCCTCCGCTTGGCGTGGTGGTCCCAAGCTGCCCTCCAAGGCCTGTAAGTTCTCATCCACGCTTGTGGCCAAGGCTTACAGAGCTGCGGGCCAGGCCGCTTCTGCCCTGCATGCCATGGCCTCACTTCAGGTCTATCAGGCCAAGCTGCTCCAGCAGCTGCACGAGGGCAGTGCTGACCCAGGGGTTTTGCAGGAGGCGCGCACTGCTACCGACCTCGCTCTCCGGGCGACGAAAGTCACTGCACGCTCCTTGGGTCAGGTGATGTCCACTTTGGTGGTCCAGGAGCGCCACCTATGGCTGAACCTGGCAGACATGAGGGAGCCTGACCGGCTCAGCTCCTCAACTCCCCGGTCTCCCAGGATGGCCTCTTCGGTGACGCGGTAGAGAGCTTTGCCCAGCAGTTCTCTGCCGCCCAGAAGCAGTCCGAGGCCATCAAGCACATCCTGCCCAGGTGGCCCTCTGCTGCCTCCACCCTGCCGCCGGCGCAGCCGCCTCAGCCTGCTCGTCACCGAGGGCGCCCCCCTGCGGCCTCCTCCACTCCTGCTTGGCCACAGCAGCAGCTTTCACCCCGGCCGCAGCGAGGAGATGGCCGCAGAAGGGCGGCGCAACCGTCTCTGCCCCTAAGCCTGCCAAACGCCAGGCCAAGCAGCGTTCCTGAGACGGGCGACCCGGAGTTGGAGACGTCAGCTCGTCAGGAGATGGTAGCAGGACCACTCCTTCCCCAGGAGGAGGGCCGGGGGAGAATCCTTTGTTCTCGTTTTTTTTTTTTGTTCCGCCACTGGCCCTGCAGACGGTGGTACCCAAACCTTCACTAAAAGAGCTGTTTCCTCTACCTCCGGGTCCCAAGAGGCCAAGAACGACAGTTGGCGACGTGCTTCCTCGCCGCTTTCGTTCCCCTCTCCCCTTGCCAGTTTCCAGGCAAAGCCAGCCCGAGAACGCTCCGCCTTCTCATGCCCTATTTGCTACTTTGAGTCAGATGAGTGCCCGCACTCCGCCCCCGCTAAGGGACGCTATGCCTCCCATGCCGGGGCTGTCTGCTCCACCACGCTGCCCCACTGTGGGTACGCCTGTAGTCCCCTTGACCCCGCTGGTTCGGTTCCTGGGAGCCTGGCTAGAGCTCCCCAGGCCTTCCCGCTGGCTCATCCGGACGCTCAGGCTCGGCTACGCGATTCAGTTCGCCCGGCGTCCCCACAGGTTTCGGGGTGTCCACGCAACGATGGTGGGCAAAGATGCCCCTGTCATGCGCGCGGAGGTCGCGACCCTGCTGGCAAAGGGCGCGATAGAACCGGTCCCTCCAGCCGACATGAAGTCCGGCTTTTACAGCCCTTACTTCATAGTACCCAAGAAGACAGGTGGGTTACGGCCAATCCTGGACTTGCGTGCCTTGAACCGAGCTCTGCACAGACTCCCGTTCAAGATGCTAACGCCCAAGCGCATTTTCGAATGCATTCTTCTGATGGATTGGTTTGCAGCGATCAACCTGAAGGACGCCTACTTTCATGTCTCCATTCTTCCTCGACACAGACCGTGTCTTCGGTTTGCTTCGAGGGGCAGGCATATCAGTACAAGGTTCTCCCATTCGGATTGGCCCTGTCTCCCCGCGTCTTTACGAAGGTCGCGGAGAGAGCCCTGGCTCCTCTCAGGGAACAAGGTGTCCGTATCCTCAACTACCTCAATGACTGGCTGATCCTAGCTCACTCTCGAGAGCAGTTGTGCGAGCACAGGGATCTGGTGCTCAGACACCTCGCCCGACTGGGTCTTCAGGTCAACTGGGAAAAGAGCAAACTCTCCCCTGTGCACAGGATCTCTTTTCTCGGTATGGAAATAGACTCAGTCGCCATGTTCGTGCAGCTTACGAACGAGCGCGCGCAGTCACTGCTTAATTGCCTGAAACAAATCGAGGGCAAGAGAGCGGTTCCACTGAAATTGTTTCAGAGGCTCCTGGGAAATATGGCGTCCGCAGTGGCAGTCATACCGCTTGGGTTACTCCATATGAGACCGCTTCAGCACTGGCTTCACGACCGAGTCCCGAGATGGGCATGGCAACAGGGCATGCTCCGAGTGACCATCACTCCGGCCTGCCGCCACAACACCCCCCCATGGTTGGACCCCTCATTTCTACGGGCCGGCGTACCCCTAGAACCAGTGTCCAGACATGTTGTTGTATCAACAGATGCCTCTACCACGGGCTGGGGTGCCATGTGCAACGGGCATGCTGCGTCAGGCTCCTGGACAGGACCCCGACTTCAGTGGCATGTCAATTGCCTCGAGTTGCTAGCAGTACGTCTTGCTCTGCACCGCTTCAGGGCCCAGCTGAAGGACAAGCACGTTCTGGTCCGTACGGACAACACTGCAACCATAGCGTACATCAACCGTCAGGGTGGTCTACGCTCCCGCCGCATGTCGCAACTCGCTCGCCATCTCCTCCTGTGGAGTCACAAGCATCTGAGGTCGCTTCGTGCCATTCACATTCCGGGCAGGCTCAATCGTGCAGCCGACGAGCTCTCACGGCAGCAGTCTCGCCCCGGGGACTGGAGACTCCACCCCCAGTCGGTTCAGCTGATTTGGGAACACTTCGGAGACGCTCAGGTAGACCTGTTTGCCTCTCCAGAAAATTCCCACTGCCAGTTGTTTTACTCCCTGACCGAGGGCACCCTCGGCATGGACGCCCTGGCACACAGCTGGCCGCTGGGCCTGCGCAAGTATGCGTTTCCCCCAGTGAGCCTTCTTGCACAGACATTGTGCAAGATCAGGGAGGACGAGGAGCAGGTCCTCATGGTTGCGCCTTTTTGGACCGGCCGGACCTGGATCCCCCAACTTGTACTCCTCGCGACAGCCCCTCCCTGGCCAATTCCTCTGAGGAAGGACCTTCTTTCTCAGAGACGGGGCACCCTCTGGCACCCACGTCCCGATCTATGGAACCTACATGTGTGGGTTCTGGACGGGTCACGGAAGGTTTAGGTACCTTGCCACCTCAGGTGGTAGCTACCATCACTTCAGCTAGAGCCATGTCCACCAGACATGCCTATGCTTTGAAGTGGAACCTCTTCGTCACTTGGTGTTCTTCACGGTGTGAGCTATAGGCCCTCACTCGTGCTGGCCTCACGACAGGGTGCTATCACTCACACGGGTCGCTGGAAGACAGCCATGTGGCGTTTTGTAAGGGACCCCATTCGTAACGTCGAACGTGACCGACTGAAAGGGAACGTCTGGTTACGTATGTAACCCTCGTTCCCTGAAGGAGGGAACGGAGACGTTACGTCCCCTTGCCACATCGCTGTTCCGCTGAACGGCCGGATCACTGGCTCGGCTCCTCAGCGAAGACTTGAATGCGAGTTGCTCGCGTTGCTCCTTATATACCCGCTCTGCGGGGCGGAGCTCGCAATGCAGATTCCGCAGACCAAGGTACTTTGTGTACCATTGGCTCGTTTTGTACAACTCGAAGGTGATTGGGCTCTCGGGCAAGATCCCATTCGTAACGTCTCCGTTCCCTCCTTCAGGGAACGAGGGTTACATACGTAACCAGACGTTCAGTATAATCATTTTAAAGGCTTTTTTGTTAGTCAGTATTTAATTCATTCTATTTATTTTCTATTTTTTATTTTCTATTTATTTAAAATGTAGTAAAACAATTAAATAAACCAAGATTTTAAATTTGACCACTATAAAATGCACTTTAGATAAATGACAGTCATCTTACTTTTTTTGAGCCAATTATATTATATTATATTATATTATATTATATTATATTATATTATATTATATTATATTATATTAAGTAACTGCATTTTGCCATCAGAATGGTGTAGTTACAGTGTTGGCCAGCAGCAGCAACAGCCCAAATCTGACTGACTGCCTGAGCCAACAGTAAAAATGCCCAGTTTCCATGGTTACAAGTGACCCTTTGACCACATTCCCTCAGAAAACCATGAATGCATTAAACTGACTGTATGTGAAGTCACTCTTCTATGATACAATCCCTCATGTTGCTCGTGTTGTGTTTTCTGCTATTTTGTAAGGTTTGTCTTTGTTGTTTTTCCCCACAGGTTTGGATGGAGATGCCACAGATCTAGATAAAAGAAAAGAAGTCTTCGGGCAAAACCTTATACCTCCAAAGAAGCCAAAAACTTTTTTACAGTTAGTGTGGGAAGCACTACAAGATGTGACCCTCATTATCCTGGAGATTGCAGCACTGATCTCTCTGGGACTGTCCTTTTATCAGCCTCCTGGAGAGGGCAGCGAGTGTGAGTATCTGTCTGTCATTACACCCTTCTCTTCAGGTTTGATGAGGTGGCTTTCAGCTTTATGTGCCTGACTTCCCTTTGAAGTGAGCTGTTATTTCCTGTTTTACAATGAATGATTTGCAAAAATAGTTTTTTTGCACTTCTTCTTAAATTATAAATGTAATCAAGGGTTTTGGCTCCTAGCAGGGCTGCAGTTCTTGCTCCTCTACAAAGCCTTCACTTTTTAGGCTCCCCACAATCCAGTCCTCCCTCATCAGTAAAAAAGGAAGTTCACCCATGTCATTCTAAACCTGTATGACTTTATTTGTTCTGTTCAACACAAAAGGAGATGTGTTGAAAAATGTGATTTTCATTGTTTCGGCATTTCAATGTATAAACATCCTTTGACATATCTTATTTCAAATCAAAACAAAGTCATACAGCTTTAAACCAACATGAGGTTGAGTAATTCTGACAGAATTTGTATGTGGGTTGGGTGAACTTTAATGTTAAGGTTAGTTAATATTAACCAATAGTTCAACAGCTGTTTTAAGTTGCTTTTGTCCTGTAGGTGATGCAGCCTTTCTAAAGTTATGCCAATAAGTAATCCTTTAGTAATACTAATGCTTTGAAGGTAATTTGTGTGGGTTTTTAAATGTTTCCACAAAATCTGGCGCTCATTGAATCTTATTCATTTGACTGACATGCAGAGCGATCAGCCACAGTTAGTTTAGCTTTGATATGCTGTTTACAGACAGATACACACACACACACACACACACACACACAAAAAAGAAAATGAAACCATCTAATTTAACTGAATCCACCTAAATAATTAGATTTTTACCAACAAAACTCATTTTATATATTAAATCAGGTAGAAGTATCTCTTTAATATAACAGTAGCAAGTTACCACTGTTTACAGTTTACTATTTTAGGTCACTGTGTGTTTATATTATATAAGTTATCCAGGTGCATTTAAAAAACAATAATAATAATAATAATATCATGGAAAAGTTCTTAATTTTTGTAATTTAATTCAAAAAAGCGAATTTTATATTCTAGATTCGTTGAACACAAACTGAAATATTTCAAATATTTTAGACCGTTGGCTAAATGTCTGATGCATATGGGACATAAAAGTGGAAGCACTTAAGGAGTGCTGGTCATCATCGGATTGGTTGAATTCTGCTGGATTTCTGCAAGATGTGTGTGTCGCGTTCTTTACCGTTCTGCCTGAAAACAAAGATACTGTGCCGCCAAAACCCCTCACGAAAGAAGAAAGCCACTGTGTTTACAACTGTGACGACAAGCGCCTATCAGGTTCAACTAAACGCTGGATTTTCAAAAGTATGTGGAATTTTTAGTTTGCGGCATAGAATCTTTAAAATATGTCAGAGCGTTTTACACACCAGTCTGTTATTGTGGCGACATTTCCACGCCCTGAGACGTGATGCTGAACGAAAAGAACTGTGATTGGTTGTTTGACACGTCGGGCAAACAGGCTCATGGGCAGGCCTTGGCCAATATAATCTGCCATAGACTCCAGATCTTCAGTCTGAAGGTCTGACTATGCAAGACTAGTAAGGACCTAGTTTGTCCAATAAGTATCAAAATGGAGTGCTAATTTGTTGTGTTTCATGTAATATTGAATCTTGCAAGCTGAAGTAATGATCAAAAACGCTATGAAATTATCTTTCCTCTCATATACAGTAGCGCCAGAATGGACCATTTATTCTAGTCAGTTGGTTTGTTTGGACAGGTCATTTGAACAAAGTTTGCATTTTAGGTCTTCTTTATTTATAAGAAAATGTATTGAAAATATGCTTATGTTTTGGACTAGTTCAAGAACCAGGAAAGTTGTACTTAAAATAAATTATATTTAGTGTGTTCTATGTTTATAATGAAATGGTTCTCTTAAAAAATTATGTAGTTAACTACATTCTGAAGCTTAATTACTTTTTAAGTAACTTGTTTCCCTCACATGGTTCCTCATAAACATTAACATGCAATTTATACTTTAATATGCTTGATACATTCAATGATACAATGATACACTTGATACAAAGGTTGTTCAATGATTACTAACAGTCCAGTGCTAGAGAAAAGACTCAGAAAAGGCAGATGATGCATCCACACAAACATGAGCTCCAACCTTTAATTGACTCTGAGGTTTGTGACAGTTCTTCTGGTTTTAATGTAGAACGGTGCTCTCTGAGTCTCTTAAGGAAGATAAAATGTGTTGCTGCTACATGTGTCCAGACATCGCTGTCGTTCAGATTGAATTATGCCCACACAGATCTTCAACCTGCAGCTTCCACATGTAAGATAAGCACAGATCAGATCAGTACAGGCAAAATCAGACTTTCTAGCTCAAGTGTGAGGGGAGGAGAAGAGACAGCAGCACATTACATTTCAACAAGGAATTGTATCACACAATAGTAAAACTACATTATATGAACTATATTTACTGACACCATTTATGACCATTTTTTTTTCCTAACAAGACAATGTTTTTTTTTTACACTTTTCTCCTTATTGTAAAATAATAATTACAACAAGGATCTTACAGCCGGAATAAACTGGTGTTTGAAAAGCACACACTTTTCAAAATGACTTTTCCACACACTTGTCCAAATAATAATCTGTGGTGATCATCATTATACCACCAAATCTGCTGTAGAAGGAGGTCAAAAAGGTGCATTTGTGTAACTTGGTCAGATTTCCGATAAAATAAGTGCTAATTGAGCTCATAGCTCAAACACAATTGATGAGCATGTGGTGAAGCCTGAGGAGCGTGAAGCAGCGCTGGCTGTTATCTAAGGGCCACTCAGCACCGCGGACAGCTCCACACTCACACACACTGTGAAGCGCTTTGCTGCTAAATCTAGGAGAGATATGCACAGCAATGTCCCTGCACTGCCATCAGGAGACTCCTACTGCAGAGGCTAGAAATAGACCTATGAAACCCAGGCATACTGGAGTTTAGCATATTCATTAGTGGGCGGGAGAAGATTTAAAGGGACAGTTCACGAATAAATTTAAATCAAACTTTTAATAATTACATTCCATCTTGCCATTTCAAAACCTTTTTTTTTTTTTTAATCAAGATATTTGTGGATTTAAATTGACATAACCGGCTACCTTTTATGGATGGTAGTTATTAACGAAATTTAGTTCATTTACATTCAAGCTAGTTAGGTGGGGAATTTATCTATGGGCAATGTATAAATAAAGAACTATAGACCTGTACATAAATTGCTATGTAATCTAATTGATTAAATGCGCAAACTAATTAAATGGCTCGGTTGTCCATATGCAGTCAGTAAATACTGACTTAGTATGCTAACAACAACAGTTATTTAATAAAGAACACATTTCAACTTATCCAGAGTTGAACTGATAATCAATCATGTCACAAAACTCTCTTCTCTCGACTACAGAATGGACAGTTCATTCTAGTGAACCACCCTTGCCTTTTTTATTATTATTATTATTAATATATATATATATATATATATATATTTTTTTTTTTTTTTTTTTTTTTTTTTTTAATGAACAGATTAAAAATGATTTATAGAGTTAGATTATTTTCCCTGTCATTTTCTGTCATCTTTATTTATAGCAGATGATTCAGTGAAATGCTGTTGATGTTTTGGACTAGTTCATGTACCGGGAAAGTTCTACTTAAATTATGCATTATATTACAGTGTTTTGAAATTGTTCCCTTAAGAAGATTAATGTAGTTAATTAACAGTAGCTTTTCTGTAGCTTAATTACATTCTAAGTAGCTTGTAGCTTTACTCACACATTCAGGGCTTGACATTAACACCCGCCAACCCGGTAAATGCGGGTGGATTTTGCACATGGCGGATAACACAGTGACTCCAACTAGCCACTTTGGCAGGTTGAATAATTGTAGTGATTTTAAAAGGCATCTGAAATAAGACATATTGCAGTGGACATCACGATACTACACTCCCATGAGTATTACATGCACACTAGTGATGTGCGGGTCGGGGTTTTTTCCAACCCGCAGGTCCTGCTTTTATCAAATTATTTGGCCCGCCCCCGGCCCACCCCGCAAATAAAGTACAATTTCCTTACCCGCCCCAACCCGACCCGCAGATTATGAGGTGGCCTATTATAATTCAACTATCAAACTGTCCAGCTATTTCACTTCAGCACCGGATTTCACACACGCACGCACATGTGGATTAGAGCCTGTAGCCGGTCTGTAGAAGTCTGTAGAAGTCTCCATCCACAAACAGATGTACATCGTCTGCAGATATAAGGTATTTCATTGCACTTTAACATGTAATCTAAATGGCCTATATATGTGCAATATTTTAACCGAACCCACACTAATTGAGTTTAATGCCACAGTTATGTTAGAAAGCATGTCATTCTTGTTTCTGAGGCGGTGCGTCGTGCTGGTCATGAGGCGCGCGGTCCGGAACGCTGTATGACTGATGCAACAGTTCTATTCAACTTTACTCCAATTATATGAACTTGCCTGTTTTGAATACTTTATATTTAACGTGTTTGTTTATGTCCAATATTAGTGTTAAACTATATGAACTATCTGTTTTAAATACAGTATTTTTATATTTAACGTTAGTTTATCAGTATGTTTGAAAGTATTTGTTTCGATTATTGGTGACTCCATAGGATCTCTCTCAAGCACCTTTGAGGTTTAAAACACCAAATAGTTCTGCTATGACAACAAAGAGTCTCTCTCTTGCTCCACCCATGCACGATAATATCGTGTATCGTCGATCTGATCTGATTTGAAAAATTACGATATCGCCCAACACTACAACATATATGGATTTTTTTTTTTTCATGACCAGTCCCAACCCGCCCCGCAAATAAAGTGACAACTTCTTTACCCGCGGAACCCGCGCATCCCTAATGCACACAGTGTTGCCTTGCGCTTGCACGCTAGTGACAGAAACGAAGAGACAGCTAGCTGCCCTGCTGGAGTTACGTCGTTGGACGCCGGTGGAGCTATGTGGCGACATAAAAGGTGTAACAAAACCCGGTGAGAAGACAACACACAAGAGAAAACCTGACGATGAAACCAAAAAGGAAGAAGAGACAAAGGAAAACAACAATTTTTTGACGAGCCTATGGACACAGCTTAACATGAGCTCCACCGTATTCCTGAATCGGATGGTATTTTGTGTGTCCTGGTGTATTCAGCAGTGGCTGTGTCATTGTGACAGTGGACAGTGTGTCCATTTGACCTTTATTTGATGCAAATAAAGAGCTTTCCAGCAATCAGAGTGTTCCTGTGCTTACAGTCTGCTGCTGTATCCTCCACATCTAGAGCAGGACTGACCTCTGTAGACAAACTCCCAGTGGAGTTACTGTAACTCTCACACTAATCACTCCAGCAGGAAATAATAGGACACAACCAAAATGTGTGCAAATGATAATACAGATAGAGTTTTACCACTAGATGCATTTCTGTCAGGTTTGTAGTTATTTAGCCATGAAAATGTTACACAGTTCATATGCTGTATGAGATTTGTCGGAATCTTTGCCAGTGTGTATCTAACATCATTCTGCTATTATATAAAATACTCTCAATGCATTTGCAGTAATCACAATTATGAATCATTGTGTTTGTGCAATATTCTGCAAGAGTGTGATTCAATCCAAATGAAAATACTTTAATGAATATGAAAAAGTGGCTTCTAAGTTTCAGTTTAACTAAATTAAATATCATTAACAATTATATCTACTTCCCGTGTCCCCATAAACCGAATGGTTTAAGCCAAAAATATCAAGCTTGTATATATATATATATATGTCTGTACCTGTTTGCAATCTTGTTTCAGATCTGTACATGAATTTTGTTTAGAAATGGTTCCAGTATCCTGTAGCTTTCCATGTCATATACAGTGCAAAGATAAGCTGAGACGTGACATGAGGAGCGATACTGTAATGTGGTTTTGCAGAAATATCAGCACAAACACATTTTAACAATTATTCTGGTTTGGAAATTATTAACTTTTACTTTGTTGATTTTAATAGAGTACCAGAATCGTATGCCTTTCTTCTGACTCCTGTTTTTGGTGGTTAGTAGGATTTGTAAAATGTGTGTTTCCACCAGTATGTTTAAATCTGGTCTTTCTCTTTCTGCAGCCTGTGGGACGGCGAATGCGGGTGCGGAGGACGAAGGGGAAGCAGAGGCTGGTTGGATTGAGGGGGCTGCTATCTTACTTTCAGTGGTCTGTGTTGTTCTGGTCACAGCCTTCAATGACTGGAGCAAAGAGAAACAGTTCAGGGGTTTACAAAGCCGCATCGAACAGGAACAGAGATTCCAGGTGGTGCGTGGAGGGCAGGTCATCCAACTTCCTGTGTCAGATATTGTCACTGGTGATATTGCACAAGTCAAGTATGGTATGTGTCCGCATTTATTTATTTTAAATGTATCTTCCTTGTATTTATAATTGTATGGCACAGGCTTTACATGCAGACCGCAAGCAGTCACATAGCACAACATGGCACAAGCTGATTGGCCTCTACTGATTCTGCAGCCAGTGACATTGCTGGCTCAACATTAAAATATTTTGGTTTATTATAGGCAATAAGGCCCTGTTTACACCTGGTATTAAGATGTGTCTTGGTCGATCAGATCATAAGCAGACGAGGGAAACCTTTTTAAATTTGCTGTTTTAATCCATCTCTTTTGTCCACGTTTGACCATTTTCCTGATTTCTTTGAGGGGAGAGTCTATGGGTGGGTGCATGTGTTGGCTTTGTGGCCAAGTATGGTGACAATTACTCTGGATCTGTGCTCTGCATTTCTACCATCCAAGTGCAAACACACAGCAGTGAACACACAAACACAGACCCAGAGCAATGGGCAGTCATATGTTGCAGCACCCGGGGAGTAGTTGGGGGTTCGGTGACCTGCTAAATGGTCTCACCTTATTTATGTTATTGAAGGTGGAAGAGAGTGCTGTACATTCACTCCTCCCACCGACAATTCCTGCCGGACCTGGGACTCGAACCCGTAACCTTCGGGTAACAATTCTCTAACCATTAGGGCACGACTGCCCCATTTACGCACAAACTTGAAAGGAGACAAAGGAAAATTATATGGACAGTAGCAGCTTTCATTTCTGGATTTCTAGTCTGATACTTACAAAACTATGTGAACAGTGTGGATTTATGTTAGATTTACGACTGGTAAGAAAACATTGTACTTTAATTTTTTTTCACCTTCAAACCAAACTTCAGCCGGTCGAGTTTATATTGTATTCTGTCTGGCTAACATTCTTCAATAACATGTCTTGTTATGTTTAGGAAATTAGGTCAGTAGGCAAAGAGGAGGAGGCCTTTAGCAGCTGTTCAAATGCATTCAACCACATGAGTGTTTACACTAGGAAATAAATAATTTTCAACTACTGTACCTCGGGAAGTGGCTAAAAGTGGACAAACTCAAAATGTCTGAGTTTGTCCAAATGTTGTCCATATGTGATCGGATTGACAAAAATACATCAAGTGTAAACAGGGCCTGAGTTGGTCCTGCAAAACACTATCAGAGTTCCTCTGAAACCCTCCATCTCCCATAGCTCCGCCTGTCTAGATCTGCTACAGGATTTATGCAGGCCTATTCACACAGCACTAGTATGAATATATCAACAACCAACTGCATTAACATTGTCATATCTATTAATTAAAGTCATATCTATTATTAAAATGTTAAAACTTTCCCAAGTACTGTCATGACTGAAGTAACTGAAGTACAGTATATACATTGCAGTATATATACAGTGATTTTTTTTTAATTAAGAAAATTATATTCATTCTAAATTCCTATGCCTTTAATATTATACTGTGTCCCTTTAATTACTTTTTCAGTTGTGTTGAAGGGTTATTTTATTCATTATCTAGATTTTTAACTTCAATACAATACATTTATAATATGGGGGAACTGTACTTAACACTTCTGTAATAGACATAGTATTTAGGTATTTGTAAATATAACAAATGAATGTTTTTATTTATTTATTTATTTTTAGACAAAAGTAATAAATAAGATGATTGACATCAAGTATTTTTGAAAAGTTGATACTTTCTGTGGTATATATATATATATATAAAAAAATCATATAATTCATGCAGCTTTTATGAGCTCATATTAATTGAGAGACTACAGTACATGAAATATGTGTACTAAAATTAATGTCACACTACCGAACAATATAAAGTGATTTATTGAAGATATAAATGTAATGAAAAATGGTTAAAATATTCTAAGAAATATTTACCAGTTACAATATCTACAATATGCACATTATCCTTAAATCCTGATTTTAAGAAGTCCATGGACATGTTTCGTGTGTAAATCTATAATACGCATTAACATAGGTGAAATGTAGTTTTAAGAATGACATTTTTCAAGACTCACAATTGAAGGTTCATCCATATGTATTTAAGTAGTCCGTTATCAAGAGAGCTTTTACACATGACTGGACATCATTGCTGTGGGATGAAGCAAGACTGATCTGTGTCATTAATCACAGTTTGATTATGAGGGTTGAATAAGCTGATCAACACTCTGTAGTATAGAGATTTTATCAAACTGAAGGGCTGTGCTGGTTCTGCAGTGTTGGAGAGGTTCCGGTTGTTATTTTCGGATTTCCTGAAGAAGTGGGAAGCAGATAATGTATCTGCTGACAGTGACGGAGTGATGCTGTGGTTGAGAGTGCTTGGCAGGCTGGAAGAGGGGTTCCAACTCCTTGACTAGTACAGTGATGGTTAGCAGTCCCAGGCTTACCATTATTTTTGAATATGTGTGGGAGTTGATATGTTGCTTTGCAAAGATGTAAAATGAAAGCAAAATTATCTCTGAACAAAATTACTTTCTCTTGATAGATAAAACAACAGAAGGGCCAAATACTGAACCCTGGGGATCACCTACAATATAGAGTTGGCTTATTGAGCACAACATACTGCAGGCCTTGTCATTTTCATATAGACTTAGTTAGGGCTGTAAACTCAGAAAAACTGGAGAAAGATTCTGTCGTGAAATGCTTGACATATGCCATCTTGGAGGATCAACTTTGGAATTCTTTGGAGACAGCAATATGTCACAGTTATGGATTTCAGTTCTTACTGAGTGTCCTTATTTGGTCATGTTCCTTTTCTTGTTTAGTTAATTAATTATCCCCACACCTGTTTCTGTTTCCCACTGATTACGTTCTCAGTATTTAAAAAATACTGTGTGACAGAATAGCGGACCCTAAAGTGAGTAAGTTAGCGGCGTTTTTCTTTCTTTTTTTGTTTTGTTTTTCCCCTCTCCCGGTATGGCTTTACTATGCCTGGAGCAGTTGGACCGTTCGCTGGAGGACCACACCAAGGACTTTATTGATCTGACATGTCTTACCCACTTCCCAGACTGCTCGCTCTGTGTTTTTTATTACACTAGTCTGAGCAAGCAGTGTAAGGCACATCCCAAAATGGTCCCAAAGAGGATTTCACCGATTTCGTGGAGTGGGTGCTGGAGAATAAAGGATCACCGTTCATCGTCTGCCCCACTGAGGAGGATATCTCCAGCCCCACTTCTGAACCAGAGACCAGCCATTCATCATCCCGCGGCACAGAATTACTGCCTGAGCCCACTGCAGACGGAGAGTCTGAGCCCGCCACGACTGAGCCGATCGTTGCCATGGAACCTGAGCCTCCAGCATTGTCTGACCAAGTGCATGAGCAACGATAACAACATCGTCCGTTCCTAAGGGAGTTTTGGTGGAGATCGAGGGCTTGGAGGGAAGCCCCACCGACACTCCTGCCACTGAGGGTGAGCTGCAAGTGGTCACTGGACATTTTCCAGAGGGATTTAATAGATTTGTTTGAGGAGGCATTACCCAATTCTCCTGTGTCTCCGCTGGTTCTGCCCAGTCCTGATTCTCCTGTGCCTCTGCTGGTTCTTGCCCAGTCCCAGATCTCCTGCGTCTCCATTGGTTCCACCCAGTCCTGAATCTCCTGTGTCTCCATCGGTTCCGCCCAGCCCTGAATCTCCTGTGTCTCCATTGGTTCCGCCCAGCCCAAGTCGTTCTGTGTTCCCTCCCAGCCTCCCTCTCCCACCTCCTCTCAAACCAGCCAGTTCCTCAACCCTATCTCCGCTGGTCAGTCCCTCAGCTTACCCTCAGTCAGCGCCATCTGGGCGCTCTTATTCGTCTCGGGACTTCCAGTCTCCAGCTCCGCCTTGGCGTGAGGATCCCGTCTCCGCCTACAGCCTCCGAGCCCTGGACTCCACCTCGGTCCTCCAACCCATTGGCTCCATCTTGGCACTTATCTCGCTCATCTCCACCATGGCCCGTCATCCCACCAGCTCCACTGTGCTCCCTCGTCCCTCCGGCTCTGCCTTGGTCAGTCATCGACCATCCGCTGCCTCTAGACTCCAGTCCTCTGGCTTTGCCTCGTCACTCCATCCCTCAGTCTCTGTCAGGCTCCTCCTTCCCTCCAGCTCCACCTCCATCCTAAGTCGCTCCGGCTCCGCAGTGGTCTTCTGGAGCCCCACCTCCACCTTGGTTGCCTGTGCCTTCAGCGCTGCCCTGGCTCTATGTCTGCTCGGCTCCATCTTGGGCTCCTCATCCATTGGTGCAGTCTCTTACTCCACCATGGCTCCTCCCACCTTTGACTCCACCGTGGGTCACCATCCTGGCTAGCCTCTGGAGCTCCATCTGGCTCCTCCTGCTTCGGGCTCCTCCCTGGTTCCTCCCTCCATCCACTCGACCCTGGCACTATGGTCTATGCTCCCTCTCTATTGCCTGCCCCTTGCCTCCTGAACCCCTAACCTCCCTCTGCTGGACTATTTATGTCGGTGTGGGGACGCACTGTTCCGGGAGGTGGCAAACTGTCACAGTTATGGACTTCTGTTCTTTCTGAATTTCCTAATTTGCTCATGTTCCTTTTCTTGTTTAGTTAATTACTTAGCCCCACACCTGTTTCTGTTTACCACTGATTACTTTCCCAGTATTTAAAAATCTGTGTTCTCCATTATTGCTTTTTCTGCTATTGATGTTAGATCATATGCTTAATTTCGGAGTTGCTGAAGAAAGACAAGTGTACTTGTTATAGGTATAGGCTTTGAATGTCATGTACATGATCTCCCTAAACTAACCCTGACACTAATAGGCAAAATACATTTACAGTTTGATAAAAAACTTTAAGACATTTGATTCCTCAGGGTTCTTTAGTCCTGTTGTTCAGTGTCAGCTGTTAACATAAAGCTGTTTAGCCTGTTAACAGCTGCTTAAATGTCCCACAGTTCATCACTGTGCCAATATAAATAGGAGATCATTTAAAGACATTGTTGTGACTGACAAGTAAATCACTGAATATAAAACAAGTGGCTTTAAAAATCTATATATTATTAGTTTTGTCATTTATATCAACATTAGTCTGTAACTGAGTTACTGTACCAATCAGTCAGTCTGTCTGATGAAGAGCATGCCACACAGACCCCTTCTGCATCATTTTTTAACCCTTGTGCATTGTTGGGGACGTTTTCGTCCACTAGGGGGTAAAGCCACAACTTTCTCTGTGTTTGAGCTAATGGAATGATTTTTGGTGACAAATCTTATTTTGACCCATATTTTGGGAAAATGTTTTGAAATTTTTCAAAATTCAACGGTACACTGTGGGCAAATTCGCTACCCTTTCGGGATGTTCATGGATGAAAACATCCACTAAATTAAACTGCTGTAAAAATGTATCAGATAAATATTTTTTTCAATTTTTTTTTCCATAAATCTATTAATCAACCTCAGTCCTGATCAAAACTACCAATTTTTTTTTTAAATTCCAAGATTTTAACTTTTTAATTACCAAGTTCATAAATGATGTCACTGATTTGGGAATATCAATATAAAAAGTGATTGTGGACTGGATTTTTTTAACCTTTTATCACAGTCTTGAGCATGTCAAAGATTAGTAACAAGATTGGCTTTGATGCATTGTTAGTTTTTGTGCAGCATTAGATTTAAATTTTTTCTCCCTAATTTGTTGTTGGTGGCTGTTTTTGCCCCATTGACTTCCATTATAACGACATTTTTTGATTGCAAAGCCATGACACCATATAATCATGCATTCTTGATTGTTTGTGGTTTTCACTTTTGGGAAGAGGTAAAAAAAATGTTTTTACAGTTGATCACTAGGTGGGACCATTAACCCTTTAAATAGGCCTGTGCAAAAAAAGGCTTGGTTTCTGGCTTGTATATGGAGTTATATGGAGTATAACAGCAAATTATAGTGTTTGTGTGTGTGTGAGATTCTTGATTGTTGGTGGTTTTCCCTGTTGGGAAGAGGTAACATTTGTTATTTTTTACAGTTGATCACTAGGTGGGACCATTAACCCTTTAGATAGGCCTGTGCAAAAAAAGGCTTAGTTTCTGGCTTGTATGGAGTTATATGGAGTATAATAGCCAATTATAGTGTGTGTGTGTGTGTGTGTGTGTGTGTGTGTGTGTGTGTGTGATAGAGAGAGAGAGAAAGAGAGAGTGTGAGAGAGACCTTTGTGCACTTACCTTGATGTACAGTATCTGAAAAAATTTAAATATGCACCTCATGCTCTCAGAACTACATGGAGTGTGTTTATGCACCTGCTTCTTTTTGATGGTGAAAAGTACAGATGGCCTATATTTGAAATGCTCCTCTTTTCTTGATGGTAAAGCCAGTTTAAAACCTTAAAATCCTGTAAAAAAAATCTACTTCGCATCAAATTTATGAACATAATGTATTATGAACCAAAATGCAATACCAACTTCAAATAAGCTGCAGCTCGCTGGAGGGGTCACGCTACATAATCATTTCTAAAACGTTGGTACAAGTCAAGCCCTTTCTCGTGTTGCTTGCTGCTCTTCTCACCATTAAATATCCAGCATGATGGCATGCAAGTGTTTAAATCCACGTACTTTGCTTTTGTTTAGTCTATTTGCTTGTTAAGTCTGACGTCACGTAGCAGCACTTCCGTGTCCAAACGCTGTATCAGTTACCACGAGAAAACAACAAAAGGTGCTAATATAAACTCACAATGTGATAGAATACTAACGAAAAAGTTATAATATTAACCTTTAACTCCATACCGAAGTACCAGATAGCCAGACAATGAAAATATAAATATTAAAAAAATATATAAAAATTATTTGTGTTTGGGACGCTGTGAGCACGGAGACTGTAGTGTATATCGTAAGTTTGAAAGCGTTTAACTTAAATTATCAATATGAATAAACAGTGCTCATAAATGGCTGCTGAGGTCATATTCTCAAGTGAAGCGAGTTGAGGCCTAGACCCGGAAACAGCGCTTCTTACGTCATCACTTAACAACCGAATACTTTCACCACCATTAAAAGGCAGCAGGTGCATAAATACACTTTTGTTTACTCCATGTAGTTCTAAGAGTTGAGGTGTACATTGTGATTTTCTGAAATACATTAATGTAAGTGCACAAAGGTCTCTCTCACACACACTCTCTCTCTCTTTCTCACACATACACACTCAATATAATATGCTGTTATACTCCATATAGCTTCATATACAAGTCAGAAACTAAGCTTTTTTTGCACAGGCCTATCTAAATGGTTAATGGTCCCACCTAGTGATCAACTGTAAAAATAACAAACGTTACCTCTTCCCAACAGGGAAAACCACCAACAATCAAGAATCTCACACACACACAAACACTATAATTTGCTGTTATACTCCATATAACTCCATATACAAGCCAGAAACTAAGCCTTTTTTTGCACAGGCCTATCTAAAGGGTTAATGGTCCCACCTAGTGATCAACTGTAAAATTAACAAATTTTACCTCTTCCCAAAAGGGAAAACCACAAACAATCAAGAATGCATGATTACATGGTGTCATGGCTTTGCAATCAAAAAATGTCGTTATAATGGAAGTCAATGGGGCAAAAACAGCCACTAACAACAAATTAGGGAGAAAAAAATTAAATCTACTGTTGCACAAAAACTAAAAATGCATCAAAGCCAATGTTGCTACTAATCTTTGACATGCCCAAGACTGTTATAAAAAGTAAAAAAAAAATCCAGCCACAATTACTTTTATATTGAAAATAAGTCATTTTGTGTGTTTTTCCCCCAAATCAGTGACATCATTTATGAACTTGACAATTAAAGAGTTAAAATCTTGGATTTTTTAAAAACATTTGGTAGTTTTGATCAGGACTGAGGTTGATTAACAGATTTATGCAAAAAAAAAAGAAAAAAAAATGAATCTGATACATTTTTACAGCGGTTTAATTGAGTGGATGTTTTCATCCCGAACAACTCGAAAGGGTAGTGAATTTGAACAAAGGGTTTAATGTTTCCTAAAAAGGGTTAAATGTTTCAGTTACTGTATCTGTGCAAGAGATACATCTTTGGCTGTTGTGTCCCATGTTGCTATTTTTAAGCACTTCACACCATGAGTACAGTACTTTTGAAAATCTGTTGTGTTCTTTTTTTTTTTTTTTTCATTAAGCAGTACTGCTGCTCTTATGTGGATTAATGAGGAGGGTATTTGTTATGGATCAGAGTGCATGGTTAAAAGCATTATTAATATTATTTTTTTTCTTATGAATTCTACTGAATTTACATGTGAAATTGACAGCCCTAATCCTTTTGAATTTTCATAAACTAATGCTGAATTTCTGTGTTCAGGTGACCTGCTTCCAGCTGATGGGGTCTTGATACAAAGCAATGATCTGAAGATTGACGAGAGTTCTCTGACAGGGGAATCTGACCATGTGCGCAAATCTGCAGATAAAGACCCCATGCTTCTCTCTGGTGAATACTCACTTTACTACTATATTTATTTGAATGTTGTGAACTTCTGCACATAATACACGTTGAAGTTCTACATTTACTATAGTGAACTGAATATCAGTCCAACAGAGTATGTCAGAATGAAGATTAATTTTATTGGTTTAATACAGTGAGTAAGGTCAAGACCTCTGATATAAGACCAAACAAAACGTCTCGGTTACGTCTGTATCCTCGGTTCCCCCGAGAAGGGAACGAGATGATGCGTCGATAACGCTTTGGGAACGCATTCTGCGTGAGTGCGTCTGACGCATCCATGTCAACTAGTCCAATGGCGAGAGTGAGCGTCAGGAGTGACGTCACGACCAGGAATTGATAAAAACCCCAACCGGAGCAACCGGTGTTAGCTTCGACAGTGCCGAAGCAAGTCGATCACAGGATCGAAGGAAGTATGGCAGGGAGACGCATCGTATCGTTCCCTTCTCGGGGAACCGAGGTTACAGACGTAACCGAGACGTTCCCCATCGAGGAAGAGACAATGCGTCGATAACGCTTTGGGAACGAGAATACCCAAACCGCCATATTACAAGTGCCTGAGTGTCAGCCAGAAAAACCAACGGCTCAAGAATTAAAAACCTGAGACCCGGGAGTAGCGTCCAGGTCTAGGCTATAAAACCTGACGAATGTGAGTGGCGAGGACCAGCCTGCTGCATCGCAAACATCCTGAAGAGTGGCCCCAGATAATAAGGCTCTAGAGGCCGCCATACTCCTAGTAGAATGAGCTCTGACCCCCAAAGGGAACAGTAGGTCAGAAGACTCATAGGCAAGGAGGATAGCCCCAACTATCCACTTACTAAGTGTCTGTTTAGTGGCAGGAAGACCTATCTTAGGTGACACGAAACAAACAAACAGCTGATCGGATTTCCGAAAAGAAGAAGTCCGATGAACATAAGTGTCCAATGCTCGCACCGGGCACAAGAGGTTAGACTTTTCCTGGTCCGATGATGCAAACGGGGGAGGACAGAAAGCCTGCAGAACAATAGGTCTCGGAACAATGGTCGGTACCTTAGGGACGTATCCCTGCTTAGGGTAGAGAAATGCTTTGACCATCCCAGGTGCAAATTCAAGGCAGGTGGGAGAAACCGAGAGAGCCTGAAGGTCTCCGACTCTTTTTAGGGACGAAATAGCAAGGAGAAAGGTAGTCTTAAACGAAAGAAACTTCTCAGAGACAGAATCTAGGGGTTCAAAAGGAGCCCTAGAAAGGCCTTCTAAAACTATAGCCAGGTCCCAGGCCGGCACTCTAGTACGAGTTGCAGGTCTCAGCCTCAAGGTGCCACGAAGGAAACGAGAGATAAGAGGGTCACGACCCAGAGGTGCACCACCCACTGGGGCATGGAAAGCCGAAATGGCCGCCACGTAAACCTTTAAGGTGGATGGACATAGACCAGAAGTGAAGCGGTCCTGTAAAAACTCAAGAACTGAGCCAACAGAGCAGTGTACGGGGTCACACTGATGTTGGTAACACCAAGAAGAAAAAACATTCCATTTGAGTCTATAAAGTTTCCTCGTAGCTGGAGCTCTGGAGCTAAGAATGGTCTCCACAACCTCAGTTGAGAGACCACTCTCTATGAGTTGCGCCCCCTTAGAGGCCACACCAAAAGCTTCCAAATCTCTGGCCGGGGGTGAAATATAGTGCCCCCGGCCTGAGATAGAAGGTCTTTCCTGATCGGGATCTCCAAGGGAGGACCGTCGAGGAGATGAATCAGGTCCGCAAACCAGATTCGGCTCGGCCAGTGTGGAGCTACGAGAAGTAGACTTACTCCGTCCTGGCGGACTCTCTCCAGAACTCCTGGGAGCAGAGCAACAGGGGGAAAGGCGTACAGACGTAGCCTCGGCCACGTACCTTGCGTGACTGGCCTAGCTTTAGCTCTGATATGGCTGTGAGGATGTTGGCTACACGAGCGGGCGAAAGAGCGGCTCGCATCGTGACCGAATCCCATACCACCCCAAGAAAAGTGATCCTCTGTAATGGAGATAGCACACTCTTCTTGGTATTGAGCCTCAAACCCAACTTCTGCATATGAGCGAGGACGACATCTCGATGCCGAACCGCCAACTGTTCTGATTCCGCTAAAATCAACCAGTCGTCCAAGTAATTCAGAATACGTATGCCCTGCAGCCTGAGCGGGGCCAGAGCTGCATCTACGCATTTCGTGAATGTGCGGGGTGAGAGAGCTAGACCGAAGGGAAGTACCCGATACTGGTATTCTTTGCCCCCGAAAGAAAACCTTAGGAACTTCCTGTGCTGAGGGAGGATGGAGATATGGAAGTACGCATCTTTTAGGTCTATCGTGACGAACCAGCCCTCGGATCTGATTTGAGTCACGATCTGTTTGAGTGTCAGCATCTTGAATTTTAATTTCTGAACTGTACGATTCAACAGACGAAGATCTAAAATGGGACGCAGCCCTCCATCCTTTTTTGGAACAATGAAATAACGGCTGTAAAAACCCGATGCCCTGTCGGGAAGATACACCTGCTCTATAGCATTTTTCGCTAAAAGAGATTTCACTTCTTGCTCCATGACCAGAGCCTGCTCGGGATGCACTACTGTGAGCAACACCCCGTTGTAGCGAGGGGGACGAGAACCGAACTGGATTCTGTAACCCTTCTCTACTATCTGCAGGACCCATTTAGATATATTCGGCAGACTTTTCCATTCTGTCAGACATTCTACTAAGGGAACCAGCCTCTCGAGGCTGGCCTCTGGTGTAATTTGAACAGCTAGTGCGGGGACCTGAAGCCGAAACACAGGAACCACTGGAGCTAACTGCTCTTGAACCCCCCTCAGAGGGAGCGAGCCCGACGCAGCATCTGAGAGACACAGCGCCAGAGACCCGCTGGAGACCGCTGCGCCCCGAGGCACCAAGGGTGGCGGGGTTGGCAGGACGGCCCCGTGAGAGCATCGAGACCGGACGGGCACCGTATACTGAGGTGTACACCGCACCGTCTCGGTTGGGGCTGCCCTCACAGGTCTGACCCATTTGGCGTCAGGACCTTTTCTTCTGAGCCGAAGCTTTCTTAATGAGAAGAACGGTCCTCAGATCCGGCTTCTGCTTAGATTGCTTCGGCTGTGAGTGCTGGCTCGGTCCCCGTGATTTTTGAGGAGGAGCGCGAGACGCAACACTCTCTTTTTGAAAAACACGATATGAGGAGCATGAAGGCTGGGGCTGCCTTGCACACCCAGCAGCATCAGGATTAGATCGGCGAGGGAGAAAACTTTTAAAAGCCTCAGATTGCTTTTTATTTTCTTGAAATCTTTCAACCACTTCATTCACAGCATCACCCAAAAGACCTTCATGAGAAATGGGAGCGTCTAAAAGAAAAGATCTATCTTTATCTTTAATATCTGAAAGATTAAGCCAAAGGTGTCTTTCTGTAGAAACCAAAGCAGCCATAGATCTTTAAGCTTTACCCACTAAATTAGATGTGATCTTTAAAGGCTTCGTGGGCAAAGTCGGGTTCTTAATAGATGACGCTGAACCAGGGGAAAGATAGCTCGCGAGCGTCTGTTCCGCCCGGGGCATCGCTTCATAACTATTTTCTTTCAGCCCTCTTATATCAGAATAAATGCGCACTTGAGGGCTGAAAAGACGATGAATATGGCTTATTCCACGATCTAGACAGCTCACTGTGAAGATCAGGGAAAAAAGGGAGACCCCGTGATGTAGGAGATGTTTTAGAAGACAGAAAACGCTCGTCTAATTTGCTTTTAGGACGAGCGCTCTGTTTATCAGATGGCCAAGATATATGTAACTTATCTACAGCTCGTGTTAATACATCAACCAACTCCTCATATGCTGGGGAAAGAGATGGCGAATACTCTTCCCCCCTGATTGTGTCACCTTCACTGCCCGTTACATCTAACTCCTCGGAGCTAGAGCAACGAAGCAATGAGCTCTCCCCCCCGGGCGGAAGAAGCCACGGGGTGGGCTTCCGACACCGGAGTTTGAGCTATGGATCTCCCAGGTAAGGGAGGAGAAAGAGCCCTCGGACACGTCTCCAACCCCGCTGAGAGATCCATTTGCGAACCCCAGGAATGCATTCTCCGTTCTGCCTCGGCAGAAGCGGGTCCTGCACCCTGAGGAGCGCGAGGCTCGCCGCTCTTCTCATCAAAGAGTGACAAGCGGGAGTGGAGCATGCGAAGCGAAAGCTTCTCACAATGCGGGCAATCAGTCTCCTCGAAGGCTGATAACGCATGCTCCACTCCCAAACAAACTACACAAAGCTCGTGTGTATCCCCACCCGTTAAATAACGCGGGCAGGGAGAAGCACACGGTTTGAATAGTTGCTTCGCCATGATATATAAACTTTGAACAAGACAACAGTAAATATGACAGACAGGTTTAACACAGATCGCTTGCTGAGGCACAGAAAGCTAACACCGGTTGCTCCGGTTGGGGTTTTTATCAATTCCTGGTCGTGACGTCACTCCTGACGCTCACTCTCGCCATTGGACTAGTTGACATGGATGCTTCAGACGCACTCACGCAGAATGCGTTCCCAAAGCGTTATCGACGCATCGTCTCTCCCTCGATGGGGAACTCGGTACAGTCATACTGTCATTGATGTGTTTGAAGTAGCAACTAGCTTCATGCTAGGATACTGTTAGCCAATGGTTCATTAAATGTATCTATTAAATACATATAATGACACACTTTTCATGTACTTTGAATTCACAACATTTACTGAAAAGGGCAATAGTGACAAAGCAGTCCTCTGTGTTAGCTTCTTGGCCCGTTGATAACATTGCAGTCAGGTGTGTATGAGGGATGGATGTTGACAGACAGCAATCTGTAGTGTCCGTGAATGACATCACACACTGTGTCAGCTGTGCTGTGGTCAGAGCGGCCTGCTATTATTTGCAGTTTCTCCATGACTTACTGCACGGTTAACTGAATCACCAGGCACCCATGTGATGGAGGGCTCAGGTCGAATGCTGGTCACGGCTGTCGGAGTGAACTCTCAGACCGGGATCATCTTCACCTTGCTCGGTGCTGGAGGAGAGGAGGAAGAGAAAAAAGAGAAGAAAGGTGTGTAACTGAAGCTCAGCTTGGAAAAAGCTTGCATTACATCTGTCCATGACACTTTTGTACAGGACTCAACATGTAATTCCTGCCTGTAACTGATATGCAACTATTATTGTATAAAACATATTTAGGCTTCAATTTAATTTACATCCATTTGGTTACATAGTTCTAATAAATATAATAATTAAATATAATTAACCTTAATGTGATGTATGTTTGCCAATCATGCATTAATGAAATAGGTAACATTTATGTACTCCAAAAAAGTAATGCAATGGTTTATTATGAACTAATTTCATCTAAATCATTAAATATAAAAAAAAATGCATGCATTCTAATTTCTTAGAATCGGCATAAATCTGGTCACTGTAAAAACAAACAGTTTACTCCGTTAACAAATATAAACATGGTTAAAATATAGCTAGCTGTGGAACAAGCAATATTCAGTTAGTTAAAATGTATCAGACTGAAACTGGATTTATTGATTTTTAAATGAATCTGGTTATTGCATATTTATAACACATTCAGTCTATTA
The DNA here is from genome assembly GCF_963082965.1 of Carassius carassius. Lineage (NCBI taxonomy): Eukaryota > Metazoa > Chordata > Actinopteri > Cypriniformes > Cyprinidae > Carassius > Carassius carassius. The sequence continues at coordinate 1,961,972 of NC_081792.1, forward strand.
GTAAGCTGCTATGTTTCACTTATGTATGACTGACAGATATGCATCATTATATACAATTCAAATTCATAAATCTTAAATGTAGGTCTATGTTGGAAATTCTTTGATTGTAACCCATAAAAACAGGACACAGGCATAAGGAATTTAAAAAAAATGTTCTAAAAGTCAAAAGTCTTAATTTAATTAATTTAATCAAATTGAGGAGTGTGTTCCATTGCGATTTGTCTTAAGAAAACCCTAGCAGTACCCTGCTAAACACCCAAGCGATGAGTTTTGTACAGCAGAGAAAGTTTCATCACTAAAAAAAACAAAAAAAAAACAAACAAAAAAAAAACATGCTGCTCATTTTCTCCCAATCAGAGACTGCATTTGGGTGGAATGTGTACTGTTGTTTTCCCAGCGGCTGCTTCAGACTGACACATGAAAATGTGCTGTTTTTGGTTGGGTAGCATGTGTTGGCCTTATGTGTGTGTAATTCTGCAAACTGCCACAGGTCAGGCTCTGGAGGATGGCCATCAGCTGGCAGGTAGAGTATGAATCTCTGTACCCAGGGATATCTGCAGTAATGCTCATTTATTACCCCACTAAACCCGCTCTGCCCTCCTGAGCCCCGCTTTAGTAACCGCGATCTTTCACTTAAAAAGACGCTCTTTTTAAGTATTTAAAGAAATGCATTTCATCCATGATCCACATAGATGATGATCAGGAGGTTGTGATGTAACCCCAGCTTATTCCCTCAAGAGTGGATAGATTGATTGCGGTTTCGTAACCTGGTAGTCTGATACCCTACAGCTTGTAGAGTGTTGTGATAGAAGCACTTAGGTTTGATTTGGACGCATGCGTATATTTGGTTGGTTTATTTTTTGAATCACCTGTTCTTATTTACTTAATTGGTAGTGAACATAGCAATTGGACTTTTCTCTCAAATTATGGGTATCTGTTGATGCCAGCAATTTGTACCATTGATCATTGTGTTGTTTCGTGCCTCAACTTTGTTTTGTCTGCCATATTATGTGTAACCTGTCTTATGTTGCAGTGTTTTTCCCATCAGTGCCATTCTTTTAAAGTCGCCTTTCAGTTGACAACAGTATATTGAGAGATACTAATCGTGGTAACGACGCTCTTAACCATGCTACTTTTGTTCATTATTACGGCTAGACTGCTCCCATCCCTCCTCACACCCCATCGCAACTATAGCTACCGATGGTGCCGCAAGTGCAAATGTCCCTGGTAATACCAGCCTTGTCAATGGTAGGTTGAGCAGCTCTCTGCTGTCCGTCCCTCACTGGCTCCGCCTCTCCTCCTCCTCCTCCAGTTGTCTTGATCTTCCTTTCCTGCCGACTTTGCATTCCTCTCAGTGCATGTCACCTCTAATCGCTGACTCCTTTTCTGTTCTCCTCCCTCTTCTACCCTTTCC